>NC_053026.1:579230226-579312985 GCF_003073215.2 Triticum urartu | reverse complement strand
TATAAGAGTACAATGACCAATTTGAATTATAAGACAAAGCAAGACCAAATCCTAGTCTATTCTATACTTCCTCGTATACTCAACAAAATTAATCAAAAAGTTGCTTATATTCTCAACAACTAATATGGACGGCCAAATCATGCTTTTAATCGACACCCATAATCGAAGGCTAAATCGAATGTGCGAAGTTTAAATCCAGCCTACATCGATCGCTAAATCAGGTAGATAGGATGTACTGCCATTGAGAGTGTTGGCGGAGGAGAGATGAAGCGGTGATGAAGCTGGTGGTCGATACCATCGTTCAGATCTTGAATCCTATGATGCTTGTTGCCCCCAGTACCGGAGCGAGGGGATTTATTTTTTTGAAAGATCGCGAGGGGATTTATTGCACCGCTTCGTAAAACAACGCGCCATGTGACGCACGTTCCGGTGCGATGATGTTCTTCTGCCACGCTGCGAATCATCCCTAACGTCGACGACGAACCTGGCCGGCCCACTACACTAAAAACATGTGCCAAAGCAAGGCCACGTCCCACCCAACACCCATGAAACACAGGTCGAGGAGGACGACATTTTATTTTACACGACCAATAATCAGCATCTGGGTCATACTGTTCCTATGTTCCGATGAAACCAAGGCAATGCTACATTTGGCACCACACGGACGCATTCAATTCGTCACACCATTGCCGCCATCGGCCAGCTGCCAGCTGATAGGTCCAGTCAGAGACAAGAAGCGCTCCAGTGCCAACGGTGATTACTATACGTATACGTACCACGTACGTGTACTCATCACTGATCTCTGTCTCTCCCTCCCTATATATACATGCAAATCTAGAGCTAGAAGCAAAACACACGAGCTGCGTCCACCCCATCACAGGATCCTTCCCCTTTAGCAACAAGTTTTGCTGCTTACTCAGTCAGTGACCGATGGCGTCCAAGCAGATGCTCGTCGCCGTGGTCGCCGCGGCCGCCCTCGCAGTGGCCTTCCTCCCGGGGCTCGCCGTCGCCACGGAGCACATGGTCGGCGACGACAAGGGCTGGACCCTTAACTTCAACTACACGGCCTGGGCAGAGACCAACCAGTTCGTCGTCGGCGACACGCTAGGTAAGCAATCACACAACCATTAATCCGACCACGCGCCGCGGATCCATCTCGCCATGCTTCACAACACGGCGCGCTCTCTGTCTTGGTTCCGTCGGAAACTAAACTGCTCGCCGCGCGCTCTTGTGTTAATATATTGCAGTGTTCAAGTACAACAGCCCCGCCCACAACGTGGTGGAGGTGGGCGGGCCGGACTTCCTCAAGTGCACCCCGCCGGCCAACGCCGTCGTCTTGACCACCGGAGAGGACCGGGTCACGCTCGACAAGGCCGGACGCAAGTGGTTCTTCTGCGGCGTCGGGCAGCATTGCGAGGACGGCATGAAGCTCAAGATCACCATCCTCGAGACCGCCCCGCCGAGTCCCCAGCCAGCCCCGACCAACCCTGCTGGCAAGCTGCAGGCGCGCTTCGGTGAGGCAGCGGCCGCGGTCGCTGCGCTCGCCATGGCCGTACTCGTGCTCTAGGCTACGACCCCAACGATCTTCTATATATGTGAGCGACCGAGAGCGTCGCGTCGTGTTTTTTTAGTGTATATGTGTATGTGGTCGTGCTGCCTGTTATGTATCAGCATTTTCGTTGTTGTTCTCTAATTTGAGCCCTTGCATTTTTCTTTGGCCAAAGATTAATTTCATTTGTTTAGTAAAGTTATCAGTGTTGAACAAGATAGATGATGTCACCGACATGTAAACATATTAAATTTTTCTAGTTTGAATTACTTTAACCCGAGTGTCGAAGTCAAAAAAGTAAATGACCGCTGTGTTCCTCACAGATAAGATCTTCGAAACTAGTTCACCTGAGGACATATTCCGACAAATATTTTCGAAACACAACTTCGTGTCACCAAAAGAAAGTTTCGAACTTAAATTTTTTGCTCTTTTCTAGACTGGACTGATAAGTTAAGAACTGTTTAGATTAAAAGCAAGTTTTTCCTATATAGTTGATTGCATCTCATTAAAATAGCCACCAAAAGATGCCTTCACAATTTCTGTGGAATATAAAAGCTTGTGTTACGAAAATAAAGTTTTGATATAAACATGCTTTTCCACCACAAGCCAACAAACCTATCATTTGTTACGAATTGTTGTGGGTAAAATTCAAGTTTCTTCTATATATATATATATATATATATATATATATATATATATATATATATATGTTTGCATATCATTAAATTACTTTCATGGAATTTTTAGTGCATATACAAATGTCTAAAAGTAATTTAGTATGATGAAATTCAAGTTCATATTACAGATTTGCTTTTTCATCACACTAATTTTATTTTCAAAAGTATTAATCCAAGCTCTGATAATTGTACAAAAATATCTTTAACAACGTGTAAAAGATTATCTACTTAAAAAATCTTGCTTTCCATACACACATTTGTCAAAAATGATCAACCTATCAGTTTGCGACAGAAAAAACTGATTTACAGTGTAAAACTTGCTTTTTATCATAGTAAGTTGCTTTCAAAAATATTCGTAGGAACGTGTTAATGTCTAGTGACGAGGAACTCCAGTGTAGCTAGGCGAATTATAGTTTGGACACGCCACTAACAAATAATATGATTTTTTATTTCCATTCCATTATAGGTTTTGCATGATGTTCACATCGTCTATTTTGAAAGGTATATATATGTATGTCCCCAGCAAAAGAAACGGTATATGTATGTATAGTTGAGCTTGGTAGTATCACGCTGGTTGTTTGGATTGTCTCTGCAAGTGAGAAAGGGATCACGTAAAAACCACTTCTTTGCGAAAGTGTCCTTCTCAACTCGAGCTCATACACCCTTTGTTCCACAACGTAGTGCGTATTTAGTTTTGCAAAAGTCAAACATGTCTATGTTTGACCAAGATTATAAAATAAACCACCAACATATAAAATAGTAAATAAATCAAATATAAAAGTACACTTCATGATGAATCTAGTGATACTAAATTTGAATTTTGGATGTCAACATTTTCTTCAATAAACATGGTCATACATAGACATGCTTGACTTCCTAAAAAATTAATATGCACTGCATTATGGAATGAAGGGAGTATAAGCTGGAGTGAATAGTAAAATCTATTTTTAAAAAAATAAATGCAAAATTTTCTGAAAGTTTTTGTTCTAAAACTTTGACAAATGTTTCCAATGCTTGCAAAGTTTCGTCATGAAATGGCATTCGTGGAAGTCGTGGCAAAAAAAATTGATGCTCCAAAAAGGTTAATTTTGGAATGCTGATTTTGTTTTGTTTTTTGCCACGACTTCCACGAATGTCATTCTATGATAAAACTTTGCAAGCATTTATAACATTTATCAATTTTTCCCATAAAAGTTTCTGAGTATTTTAAATCTTTTTGTTCATCTGAGCTCATATGAGCTCGATCTCAATTAATCTGCGTCCACTTTTTTGCCTTACTTGGAATGTTGCGAGACACCGAAAAGCTTTTCCAATAATAGCGTGTGCGCCCTGGTAGAGGTGGAGCGCACGAGCGCAACCAAGTGGTGTCCTTTCTCATCACAAATCTTGCATATCTTTTCATTGATTTGTTACAATGGCTGATCTTTTTGTGCATTCTCTAGCAATTAATGATTGGAGATCACAAAATTAGAGGACCATCACAATTAAACTAGAAAATAAGTGAATTTAAGGAAGCATCTTGTATGATTGGACGAATGTCTTATCTTTGTTATTAAGAGATCAACTCTTAGCCATAATGGCATTTAAAAAAAACCGATCAACTCTTAGCTAAGAGAAGGCATGCCCTTTTTGTTTTTCTTTCTTTCATCTCAGCAATTATTCTATGTGGCATCGCTAAGATAAGATTAGCATAATTTGCAGGAAGACTAAATCTAGCCTCTTGCCTCCACCTCTTTGATTTCAACCTCATCTTAGCTGTAGTGAGGTAACGTGGAGCGTATCAAGCTCTCCAAAGAGAAACAAAATCGATCAGTAATTGTAGCTAGGCTTTTCTAAAGAGAGCCAGTGTAAACACAGAGGTACATATTTGTTCTTTCCGAAAATTTCATTCATCAATTGAATACAAGAGAGCAAAATTAGTATTTGAAATCTTGTTTTTACTACCCGTTGTTTCTTGCTCCTGTCCTGATGGGTCTGGCGAACGTGTCAAACCTCTGCTCTCAGATGACATTTGGACGAAGGGCTGCAAAGGAAGATGCGGACCGTGTCAACCATGCAATACAACCCCTCCATTGGTAACTCCGACGAGGGGCTACTAGTTCCACCCTGTGTCTTGACTATTTCTCCCATGCATGTACAAGATCATTGTCACTTCTATATAACCACGTATGTGTGCTTTAATTTGTTCTCATCAGTCATCACACCATAGTACAGCCTGAGAGCAGTAAGTAAATAGGAAGAAGTAGTTTGAGTTTCGGGGCTCGACGATCTCCATGGCTTCCAAGCAGATGCTTGTCGTGGCGGTGGCATTCGCCATGGTCTTCCTCCCCTTGCTCGCCGCCTCAGCCACTGTCCACCCCGTGGGCGACGGCAGTGGGTGGACGCTCGGGTTCGACTACACCACCTGGTCCAAGAGCAAGCAGTTCACGGTCGGCGACGCGCTAGGTAATCATGCGTCCATTAGCCATTACCATGTGCCCTTCGTTCTCGCTGCACAAACGAGATTGAACTGCTTTACTGATTCACGGAGATGCGGGCGCGTGCTTGCAGTGTTCAAGTACAACAAGGCCCTCCATAACGTGGTGGAGGTGAGCGGGCCGGATTTCAAGGCGTGCAAGAACACCAAGGGCGGCGCCGCCTGGAGGTCCGGTGCCGACCAGGTCCACCTCGGCGACGCGGGGAGGAGGTGGTTCATCTGCACCGTGGGCAACCACTGCCAGATGGGCTTGAAGCTCAACGTCACCATCCTCGCCGCGGACGCGCTTTCGCCTGCGCCTGCACCAGCTCCGTGGTCGACGGTGCCATCGTCGTCTACTCCTCACAAGTCCAGGCGGCCCTTTGTTTCCAAGTGATGATGACCTGCCGCTGCCGGCCAGCGCCCTGTATCAACTACGTTGTTCGTGTCTGTTCTTTACTAGTCACATCGTGCACGTACGGTGTGATCAATCACACTGCTGGATTCATGTAATGTTCCCCGTATCATGACGATTTATTAGTTGCTCGACTCGTCCTATATAAATTAAATTGCCCATTAATATTGTTGTTGATCCGGGGCGGAAAATCTACCGTGCTCGGGACCTCCCGTGCCTGTATCTATAGTTCATTCTGGCTTCGAGATTCTCACCAAAAATGCTAGGAGACATTACTCTAGAAAATTCCTGTGCACTGAAATTTCGAGCGCACTGGTATGTACTCCATAACCCATTCCCGACCTGCAACTGGAGTCCCCTGCCGGTGAGCTGGGCGAAGCTGAATGTGGATGGCTCTTTCAATCCAGAAGATGGGATAGCAGGTACGGGAATGGTGCCGTGGGACCAAAATGGCGACATCATTTTTTTGGCTTGCAGATCCTTGTGGCTGTGCCCGGATGCCCTTCATGCAGAGCGTGCAGGATGCATGAAATGGCTGGCTCTAGCACACCAATGGATGGAACTTCCAGTCGTCTTGGAATGCGATAGTCTCCAAGCGGTCTCGTTGATCAATGCTAGGAGCAAGGATCGATCACAATATGCCATGGTCATTTCGAAGGTGAAGAGATTGATGGGTGAGCGGGAGTGTAGGGTTACACACATTTCCAGAGAGCAAAATAATATTAGTCATGTTTCAGCTAACTTTGGGTGATCAGAAGACCAAATTATGGTCTGGCTCTGCTCGGGTCCACTTAACATCCCTAGTCTGTGGAGGGATGAAGCTCCACGCTCTTGAGTAATACACTCGTTTTTACCCGGCAAAAAAAGAAGATACACTTAGAAATGGTGTCAGATGTATTAGCTTTATGCCAGCGAGTCAGAGCATGAGATATTGGGTGCATGCGCACATGGTTATCTCTCTTCATCCATAGAAAATCAAGTACTACTTTATGTTCTTCTGAGATGTTCATTCATAGGTATCTTATGAAACAAAATTTATTTTTAAATCTGTTTACATATTTCAATTTCTGACGTCGAGATCTTTAAGACGGGATCAAATTGGAATATGTTGTAATCCATTTTTAAAATTAGTGAAACATATTTCACTTATTTATTAAAAACAGATTTCACTCGTTTCTTAAAAACTCAGGAGTGTAGAATATATTCAAAACATTGATTTCGCTCATTTCAAAACTCCGATTTCACTCATTTCAAAACACTTTCAATCATTTCAGAAGACTTGTTTCACTCAGTTCTCAAATAAACAATTTCAGTCATCTTCAAAAAGAACAATTTTCACTCCTTTTATTGACATATTTCACTCATTTGAATCTACAGATTTAAATAAATTCTGAATCATTGATTTCACTTAATACAAAACACTCATTTCACTCAACTAAAAAAATCACTTATTTTGATTTCACATCATTCAAAACAATGTTTTCACTCAAACTGTTTTGCTACAGTAACCTGATCTGCTACAATGCTTTTTTAGAACATCTTTGAACATAGACGCATGTGCTCATAATACGCGTATACACTCATCCCTATAAACACACGCACGCATTCATTACCCTCATGAGCATCTTCAAGAGAATAAATGCGAGCATCAGGACTTGAACCCTTGTGGGCTGGAGATATCACTGTCCACCTAACCATCCAACTACAAGTTTGTCTTATAAAACCCGGACCGCCACAGTACAACTACAGGATGGAAAAACGCGACATTACACGACATGAGTCGCTACAGGCGCCTTAGGGCATCTCCAATAGTTGTAAGTTAGGTGTTGGTAAATTTGCCACTTAGGACATAGTGATGATGTGGCATGTATTAAATGTGAAGAGAGAGCAAAGTTATATGTAGATTAACCAACAACCTTTACACAAGCTCCAAGGTAAAATAGAGAGCAATCACATTTATTTTCTCACCATCTATTGGGTAGCTTACATACAATCCATTGGAGTAGTTGTATGATAGCTTGTTGGTTGATGACATGAACATTTTACCAACAAGACTAACATACAACATGTTGAAGATGCCCTTACATATGTGCGATTTGGCCGGCCCAGGTGGAACGCCCTGTGTGCGTTTGCAGGTGACCCGATATACTCGTTCAAAAGCCTGAAAGGTTCCTACATGGGTCGGCCACTAGTGTGGCCCAATAATTTTCGTAATTTTACTTATTTATATTTTTTCATAGAATGTGTTTAATAGATTTATTTATTGTAAAAATCATATTATATCATGAAAATCATATAACAAAAAGTGAAAATGTTCATGGACGACATAAATATTATGTTCGTATATTGAATGTAAAAAATCATTTAATATTTGGGAAATTTTCCCTACATTAAAATAACATACATTCACAAATAAGTTCCTGGTTTTATCAAATCATGAATGATTATGTATGTGCTCATGTGCATTGATAAAATGTTCCAGTATTTTCTAACAAAATAAAATTGAACTATAAAAAATATAGTAACAAGGTAAAATCGAAAGAAGATAAAAATTAAAATAAAATGTGAATGAAAAACAAAGGTGCAAAAAGTAAACAGATACAAATTGTGTTGTAGATCCACTCATACATTAATTTGATTTTGCTAGCACAATTCTGCACTATAATCTATGTCACGGCAGCAATGTGCACAACAGGTCAACTCCTCCATGCAAACCAAGAGCGCACTTGCAAAATCAATGAAGGATCATGAACTAAATTAGGTTTTAGATCCCCTCATCCATTAATTTGGTCTTGTTAGCGCAAATCTGCACAATGATTTATATCACCGCAACAACGTACGTACACCGCAGGTCAACTCCTCCATGGAACCCAAGAGTGCACTTATGAAATCAATTAAGGATCATGGACAAAATTATGTTTTAGATCCACTTGTGCACTAATTGGTTCTTGTTAGCACAATTCCGCTCTATAACCAAAAAAAAGAAAGAATTGCACACTCAACTCCTGCATGCAAGCTAGCAGGGCATGTTACAAAATCAATTATAGATCGTGAACAAAATCATGTTTAGTGCGCTTCATGTTCATCTGGCATACGAACGTTCGTGGAGACCAACGAACAAAAGCCAGCTTAATTTGCGGCGGTGGTGGAGACCACCAACCAACGTTGGGGTTGAGGTTGAATCGAGTCGATCCCAAACGAATAAAGGATAGTGATACATACTCTGCTAACCACCCTTTAAGTCAAGTTGACGTTCGTGTCAACGAACAGACGCCTTGATTATCGGGAGAGAATGCCCACGGCAAGTGCCTGTTTTATGTCGAGTTCATTGCCTTCGTGTCTCCGGTTCATTGTCTTCGTGCTAGTCGGTGGGTGATTAGCATTTGCATGGCAAAGAGAGGGAGAGATTTTAATCATTGAGAAGACGCATTGTGTTATCCCTAACTGCCGGTGAGAGTGTTAACAAGGTCATCAACGGAGCTGGATTAATCTCCTGCCAACATAGTTCAAGCCCAAGAGTCAAAATATGCTGTCCCCGTCCCACGCCAAAAAAAGAGTGTCAACATGCTGTAACGAACTAATCATCCATATTTTTCTGTATGCTTGCGATTCCTAATCTTCCATGGAATAATATGATATCATGTGGCATTGTCAACGCGTCCATATAATTCAACTACCAGTGTGGTACGGTAACCAACCTCCTAATCATTCAGACGAATTCTTTGTATGCGCTGAACACACTAGCTAATAAGGTCATGCATGTACGTGTTCGTCCTCATAGTCTTCGTGATCTATAAATACTCATCGAAACCACACTATTGTCACCATCAAGCACTCCCTCTGCAAGTCTCTTTCATTAGACACACGCAAACAGAAGTACGTGAACAACAAGGAGATGGCGACCGCATCCAACAAGGTTGCGGTGCTCATGGCGCTCATGGCCGCTGCGTTGAGCTCTGTGTCTATGGCCGCCGGGCTGCAGCACGGCTTCTACTACTCGTCGTGCCCGAAAGCCGAGGACACGGTGCGGAGCGCCGTGCAAGGCATGATCCGCAGTGACCCCACCATGGGCGCTGCCTTTGTTCGCCTCTTCTTCCACGATTGCTTTGTCAGGGTACGTACCTCAATGAAAACACATGCATGCCACGCTACATTTTGGAACACTTGGGGTTCCATTGCAAATCTATATGAATTTCACATGTGACATTTCTATTCTATATAAACATACAGTACTACTACTCCTATATCCTTTATTGAATTTCTTGAATAGTAGTACATCAAACTATTTAGAAAGCATGCATTGAACTTTCTAATTTTAACTACGTAATAACATTCAAGAATAGGTTAAAACTGTCAAGATGGACATATCATAGTACTATATATTACCATGAACTTTTACTGACATATACATAGATACGTACAAATCTGGAAAAGTGTATTTATAAGGACCTTTTGCAGGGTTGCGATGCCTCCATTCTGCTAGACCAGACCACCAACAACACGCAGACTGAGAAAACAGCAATCCCTCTGCGCGGCTACGATGCAATGAACAAGATCAAGGCCGACGTGGAGGCCGTCTGCCCGGAAGTCGTCTCCTGTGCCGACATCCTGGCCTTTGCCGCGCGCGACTCCGTCGCCGCATTAGGCGGCTTCACCTTCCACATGCCATCCGGCCGCCTCGACGGCTTCCAGTCAGTCGCAGCTGAGGTCTTCCAAGGCATTCCATCCCCGGCGTTTCATCTCCAAGAACTCCTTGACAACTTCGCCGCCAAAGGCCTCAACGCCGAGGACTTGGTGGTGCTCTCCGGCGCGCACTCCTTCGGCCTCACACACTGCAACTTTGTCACCCCACGGTTGTACCCCACCGTCGACCCCACTATGAACGCCACCTTCGCTGCGGCGCTCAAGAAGGTGTGCCCGCCACCAAGGAACGGCGGGGGATTCATCTCCGTGAGCAACAACCGCGTGACAGACCCGAACAAGCTGAGCAACCAGTTCTACCATAACGTGGCCTCTGGGCAGGTGTTATTCACGTCGGACCAGACGTTGATGGACCAGACACCGACGACCGGCAACAAGACGGCGGCCATGGTAGCCGACAACGCTGCTAACCCCATCGCGTCGATGGCCAGGTTCGCGGGGGCTATGGTGAAGATGGGAAGCATCGAGGTGCTTACCGGGACCGACCCGGGCGAAGTCAGGAAGTTCTGCTTCGCCACCAACAACGCGAGCTAGAATCGTTGGAGCTGCATGCATGATGATTAAACATAATTAAGTGCGCACTTGGGCAGCTACAACTGGAGGACTTAGTTGGTCTAATCCTTGTTATTTTGGTTTCATTATAGTTACATGTGTACTTCATTTTCGAACCAGAAATTAGCTATGTACGAGTTGCTTTTGTTAACAACATTCCGATTTCACAAAATTACTTTGGCTTCCTGAAGACACCTCTACTTTTCTT
Source organism: Triticum urartu (assembly GCF_003073215.2). Lineage (NCBI taxonomy): Eukaryota > Viridiplantae > Streptophyta > Magnoliopsida > Poales > Poaceae > Triticum > Triticum urartu. The sequence continues at coordinate 579,302,428 of NC_053026.1, read as the reverse complement.
ATCATTTTACTTATTTTACACCATATATACTAACAGGTTGGGCCATCATCGGTCCTACGTGGCGAGTGAGTCGGACGCCAGCTAGAATCGACATGATAAATGGGGGCTAAACAATTCAGATAGTATATTTGATGGCAAGCAACATGCAAATTCAGGGGAATTGCGGAGAGCTAAACAATTGAAGGAGTACAGACGCACTAATGGTCTTTGCTTCAGTCTGGGTAAAAAAATTGCACCTGGTCATGTATGTGCTAAGCAAGGACAAGACACAGTGCAAACACATGTAATTGCAGTGCAAACGAGGAGAGTGGCATTTTTCCTGATGTTGTATTGGATGCTATTGCAGTACAGGAAGCAGTGGAAGAACAGCTTCAGCCAGTCAAGGGTCTGTCGTGTGCAGATCATCTAAGAAGGCAAGAATAAAATAAAAATCCGATTAAGAGCCCCAAATCAAGTAGTGCTGAAACTGTTGAACTCGGAAAGCACACACAGCTTTATGGATGTTTGCCTTATTGTCCAGAATTCAGACTGAACCACAACAACCCAAACAGCCTCTGACAGTTAAGGTGGCTAATGGGGAACTACTAGTATAGAATATAATAAACTGTCTGAGGACCTGGTTCCGTGCAACGCGGGAACGTACGGAAGGGCGGATGTGCGCGTGGCACGGCCGTCGCCGGCGGGCCCTCCCGGTGTCACCTCCCTTTCTCCCCGGTAAAAAAATACGCGCTCAAGCGCCCGCCTCTGGAGCGGCCGGCGTAGGGAAGTAAGGATGGCAATGGATCGGGTTTGGATCGGGTTGAACAATATAAAATCCATATCCATATCCATGGAGGCAGTCCCAGCCCATCCGTAAAAAAATCCATGGGCGAAAAATTGTGACCATGTCCAAATCCGATGGATATCCATACCCATTGGATATCCATCGGGTCCTCTCAAGACCTATACATAAGACATAACTCATTGCACAATGTGCATTCCGCATTGGCGTGCTTACTCCCCGCCGTGCAGTCATAGCCCTTGCATTGTCCCATTGCTGCGGCCATGCATCAATGCGTGTGTGGAAAAGCAAAGACGGAGGGGTCAAGGAGATATGGAGCTGGGTTGTCGCAGGCCAGTAGTGGCTGCTGCAGCGATCCACCTTACGTGGGGGTAGCGGCTGGCAGCGGCGGCCACCTCTAGGTCTGTGAGAGGAGTAACTCAAGGAGATGGCACCGATTCTCAATGACAAGTCATTTAATTAGTGTAGATAATAGGATGAGAAGGTGTGTTGGAGTATATTACGGTGGGGATTGTGTAATTTCTTTTGGATGTTTTAGATAAAGGATAAAATTAGAATGGGACATGTGACTATGGGAGGGTAGCAGAATATTGCTTGTTAAGTCAGACCGTCGGGTCGGGTTTGGATATATCCACGGGTACAAGATTATGTCTATGCCCTATCCACGAGTAACCGGGTCGGGTTTGGACGCTGCTCATGGGCGCAAAAGCATATTCAAACCCTATCCATTCGGGTTGGATATCCATGGGTATCCATGTCCATGGATAAAATTGCCATCCTTATAGGGAAGAGACGAGGAAGGACAGAAGAAAAAGGGGAAAGAAAATTAGTGCCTGATAGGTGGGTCCCTCGTTCACCTCAGCAGGTCAAATATTGACATGGATTAGTCTTCACCGCAATGACCCACATGCAATAGATTGGCCATTTTAGATTTCAGATGTATATCACATTTGGTACCAAAGTAATTATACTCAGTTTATTTGTACATACGGTCACAGTTAACCAACATATGAACTAAATTCTCTTGTTGATCAATTCATGAATTAACCACATTTGTTCACAGTACAATCTCCGAAGTCCAAACTAAGATTTACACGTTCCAAGAAAATACAAAGAAGATCGATCGATCTATATCCTCGAGGCCGCCATGACTACTGCTTTATCGGTTGGCCGTTGATCTGCTGGTTTGTTGCTGGCGTCAGATCCTTCGGGTGATCTTGTCCGCAACCACGACCGGATTGTGCTTGGCGATCTGCTCCTGGCCGGCGGTCTTGTAGTCGAATCCACAGTCGTGCTTCTCCGAGTAGCGGTGCACGCTGCAGAAGGTGCCCTCGCAACGGCATCGGAACCCCAGCAGCCCCACCTTCTTGCGGCACGTCGCGCACTGGTTCGCCGCCACCGGCGGCTGCTTCACGGAGCTCGCGGAGGAGTCAGCCGCGGCGGCGGTGGAGGAGGCGGCCGCACCATCAGAGGACGGGACGGCGACGATCATCTTGGCCTTCTTCGCCGGAGGCCCCGTCGAGGCGGCCACGGTGTTAGCGGTGCCGATGACGACGTGGTCCAGGTAGCACTTGGAGCACATGTTGCCCGTGGCGGCGGCGCCGAAGAAGCCGCAGCCGTTGGCGCACATGCCGGCCGTCTCCTCCTTGTCGGGGCACTTGCGCTTCTGCGTCGTCGCCGATGGTCCATCGCCGCTACGTACGTAGTCCTCGAAGACTCCCGCCGGTCTGTATTGGGGCGCCGGGACCTGCGTGATCTTGGTGGGAGGGGGCGAGGCTGTTTGGTTGCGTTTGGTTGTGCGTGGGGGTGGAACCTTATAACGGTGGCTCGAAGACGAACGCGCGTCGGTCAGGTAGCAACCAAACAGCCTCCTAGTAGGAGTGGCATCCGCATCTGTGCCCAAGACGGCCAACGAACACGTCCGGCTTGCGGTGTCAACACTGCTAAACGGAAAACCGAGCGTGTGTTACACGCAAAAGGTAAGACGAGCTAGCGGCGGTCGTTCTACGTCGCTGTTCTGAAACTATGTGTAAAACCATATGCAGACAAGCTCTTCCAATGGACGGATGTTCATGTTGTTGGATGGTTAGGTGGATCCTAACCCATGCGACTTCAAGTCTTGGTGCTTGCATTTGTTCCTGAATTTATTTTGAGATTTGCGGCGATGCGCGTTCAGTAAAAGGAGATGTTCCCGTGGACTATCTTTGGTGACTTCGTCAATCTCAAGATAAAATGCCAACTCAGTCTCTCGAAGGTGCTCATAAGGATAGGGTATGAGTGTGTATTTATAGAGATGAATGTATGCGCATATATATGAATGCACACGTCTGTACTATGTTAAAAGAATGGACAAACGTTTCGACCAATGCTCCCTCACAAAACCATGACTCAGTCGGACTTCTTAAACCGCACACACACGTCTGTGTTAATCAGCACCCTTCAAACCCAACCAACATATGGAGTGGGTATGGTGAGGCTCGGACGTGCCCGAGTGCATCTGTCATGTCGAACAGGCCCTTGTTGCTGGCCCACTCGGACCTCACATTAATCCTCACATGGACGAATCCTAAACGGAAGCCAAACAACTCGCTCCACTCCATTTTTTTTGTCTCCTCCTCATCTCGTCCACTCCCCTTTTTACAACGGCATCAATGCAACTTCCGGTCGTGGAGTCGACGACGGCTAGTAGTCGCTGTGGCGCAATGCAGAGCCGAATGACATGGAGGAGCTCGTCATGCGGCTTGGCCTTGGCGACGGCGGAAGCTCAGGCTTTGTGTAGTTCCCTGCCACCCGGCGACGTAGTGCGGACAACAAGAATGGTCGGTCTCGTCTATGAAGCCGCATACCTTCCCGTCCATCGCCCCGCCGCATCCATTTCCGCCTTCTCTACCTGCTCCGGAAGGTTACCCCGGGCGACCGATGGGTCCTAGTGGCCACGCCGGCTCGGACACCCGAATCCTAGTCGCGGGCCGCACGCCGTGAGCGGCAACGGGCAAGGGGGAGGGCGGTCGTGGGGAGGTGTTGTCCGCCCATTAGGCCTGCTCGTGCCGGTTTATTTGGACCACGAGCTCCTCGCGACGATCCTTTAGCACTCCCTCATGACGGGGGAGAACAACGCGTGGCGGTTCTGCGCTGCAAGACTGCGAAAGTGTTGGGGAACGTTGCAGAAAACAAAAAAAATTCCTACGTTTCACCAAGATCAATCTATGGAGTCAACTAGCAACGAGAGGAGAGTGCATCTACATACCCTTGTAGATCACGAGCTGAAGCGTTCAAGAGAACGGGGATGATGGAGTCGTACTCGCCGTGATCCAAATCACCGATGACCAAGTGCCGAACGGACGGCACCTCCGCGTTCAATACACGTACAGAGCGGATGACGTCTCCTCCTTCTTAATCCAGCAAGGGGGAAGGAGAGGTTGATGAAGATCCAGCAGCACGACGGCGTGGTGGTGGAAGCAGCAATGATCGCAGCAGGGCTTCGCCGAGTTTCTGCGAAAGGGAGAGGTGTAGCAGGGGAGAGGGAGGCGCCAAGACTTCAGGTCCGGCTGCCCTCCCTCCCCCCCTTTATATAGGCCCCCTGGGGGGGCGCCAACCCTAGGAGATGGGATCTCCTTGGGGGGCGGCGGCCAAGGGGAGGCTTGCCCCCCCAAGGCAAGTGGAGGCGCCCCCCCACCCTAGGGTTTCCAACCCTAGGCGCAGGGGGAGCCCAAGAGGGGGGCGCACCAGCCCACTAGGGGCTGGTTCCCTCCCCACTTCAGCCCACGGGGCCCTCCGGGATGGGTGGCCCCACCCGGTGGACCCCCGGAACCCATCCGGTGGTCCCAGTACAATACCGGTGACCCCGAATCTTTCCCGATGGCCGAAACTACACTTCCTATATATAATTTTTCACCTCTGGACCATTCCGGAACTCCTCGTGACGTCCAGGATCTAATCCGGGACTCCGAACAACTTTCGGATTACTGCATACTCATATCTCTACAACCCTAGCGTCACCGAACCTTAAGTGTGTAGACCCTACAGGTTCGGGAGACAAGCAGACATGACCGAGACGACTCTCCGTCAATAACCAACAACGGGATCTGGATACCCATGTTGGCTCCCACATGCTCCTCGATGATCTCATCGTATGAACCACAATGTCGAGGATTCAAGCAACCCCGTATACAATTCCCTTTGTGAATCGGTACGTTACTTGCCCGAGACTCGATCGTCGGTATCCCAATACCTTGTTCAGTCTCGTTACCAGCAAGTCACTTTACTCGTACCGTAATGCATGATCCCGTGATCAACCACTTGATCACATTGAGCTCATTATGATGATGCATTACCGAGTGGGCCAGAGATACCTCTCCGTCATACAGAGTGGCAAATCCCAGTCTCGATTCGTGCCAACCCAACAGACACTTTCGGAGACACCTGTAATGTATCTTTATAGTCACCCGGTTACGTTGTGACGTTTGGCACACCCAAAGAACTCCTACGATATCCGGGAGTTGCACAATCTCATGGTCTAAGGAAATGATACTTGACATTCAGAAAAGCTACAGCAAACGAACTACACGATCTTTGAGCTAAGCTTAGGATTGGGTCTTGTCCATCACATCATTCTCCTAATGATGTGATCCCGTTATCAATGACATCCCCATGTCCATAGCCAGGAAATCATGACTATCTGTTGATCAACGAGCTAGTCAACTAGAGGCTCACTAGGGACACATTGTGGTCTATGTATTCACACATGTATTACGATTTCCGGATAATACAATTATAGCATGAATAATAGAAAATTATCATGAACAAGGAAATATAATAATCATTTTATTATTGCCTCTAGGGCATATTTCCAACAGTCTCCCACTTGCACTAGAGTCAATCATCTAGTTACATTGTGATGAATCGAACACCCATGGAATTTTGGTGTTGATCATGTTTTGCTCTAGGGAGAGGTTTAGTCAACGGATCTGCTACATTCAGGTCCGTATGTAATTTACAAATATCTATGTCTCCATCTTGAACATTTTCACGAATGGAGTTGAAGAGACGCTTGATGTGCCTTGTCTTCTTGTGAAACCCGGGCTCCTTGGCAAGTGCAGTAGCTCCAGTGTTGTCACAGAAGAGTTTGATTGGCCCCGATGCATTGGGTATGACTCCTAGGTCGGTGATGAACTCCTTCACCCAAATTGCTTCATGTGCTGCCTCCGAGGCTGCCATGTACTCCGCTTCACATGTAGATCCCGCCACGACGCTCTGCTTGCAACTGCACCAGCTTACTGCCCCACCATTCAAAATATACACGTATCCAGTTTGTGACTTTGAGTCATCCAGATCTGTGTCGAAGCTAGCGTCGACGTAACCCTTTACGACGAGCTCTTCGTCACCTCCATAAACGAGAAACATTTCCTTAGTCCTTTTCAGGTACTTCAGGATATTCTTGACCGCTGTCCAGTGTTCCTTGCCAGGATTGCTTTGGTACCTTCCTACCAAACTCACGGCAAAGTTTACATCAGGTCTGATACACAACATAGCATACATGATAGACCCTATGGCCTAGGCATAGGGGACGACACTCATCTTTTCTCTATCTTCTGCCGTGGTTGGGCATTGAGCCATGCTCAATCTCGTACCTTGCAATACAGGCAAGAACCCCTTCTTTGACTGATCCATTTTGAACTTCTTCAATATCTTGTCAAGGTACGTACTCTGTGAAAGACCAATGAGGCATCTCAATCTATCTCTATAGATCTTGATGCCTAATATATAAGCAGCTTCTCCAAGGTCCTTCATTGAAAAACACTTGTTCAAATAGGCCTTTATGCTTTCCAAGAATTCTATATCATTTCCCATCAACAGTATGTCATCCACATACAATATGAGAAATGCTACAGAGCTCCCACTCACTTTCTTGTAAATGCAGGCTTCTCCATAAGTCTGCATAAACCCAAACGCTTTGATCATCTCATCAAAGCGAATGTTCCAACTCCGAGATGCTTGCACCAGCCCATAAATCGAGCGTTGGAGCTTGCACACCTTGTCAGCATTCTTAGGATCGACAAAACCTTCCGGTTGCATCATATACAATTCTTCCTTGAGGAAACCATTAAGGAATGCCGTTTTGACGTCCATTTGCCATATCTCATAATCATAGAATGCGGCAATTGCTAACATGATTCGGACGGACTTCAGCTTCGCTACGGGTGAGAAAGTCTCATCGTAGTCAACTCCTTGAACTTGTTGATAACCCTTAGCAACAAGACAAGCTTTATAGATGGTCACATTACCATCCGCGTCTGTCTTCTTCTTAAAGATCCATTTATTTTCTATGGCTCGCCGATCAACGGGCAAGTCAGTCAAAGTCCATACTTCGTTTTCATACATGGATCCTATCTCGGATTTCATGGCTTCTAGCCATTTGTCGGAATCCGGGCCCGCCATCACTTCTTCATAGTTCGAAGGTTCACCATTGTCTAACAACATGATTTCCAAGACAGGGTTGCCGTACCACTCTGGTGCGGAACGTGTCCTTGTGGACCTACGAAGTTCAGTAGCAACTTGATCTGAAGTTTCATGATCATCATCATCAACTTCCTCTCTAGTCGGTGCAGGCACCTCAGGAACATTTTCTTGAGCTGTGCCACTTACCGGTTCAAGAGGTAATACTTCATCAAGTTCTACTTTCCTCCCACTTATTTCTTTCGAGAGAAACTCTTTCTCTAGAAAGGACCCATTCTTGGCAACAAAGATCTTGCCTTCGGATCTGAGGTAGAAGGTATACCCAACAGTTTCTTTAGGGTATCCTATGAAGACGCATTTTTCCGACTTGGGTTCGAGCTTTTCAGGTTGAAGTTTCTTGACATAAGCATCGCATCCCCAAACTTTTAGAAACGACAGCTTAGGTTTCTTCCCAAACCATAATTCATACGGTGTCGTCTCAACGGATTTCGACGGAGCCCTATTTAAAGTGAATGCGGCAGTCTCTAAAGCATAGCCCCAAAATTATAGCGGTAAATCGGTAAGAGACATCATAGATCACACCATATCTAATAGAGTGCGATTACGACGTTCGGACACACCATTACGCTGAGGTGTTCCAGGCGGCGTGAGTTGTGAAACTATTCCATATTTTCTTAAGTGTGTGCCAAATTCATGACTCAAGTATTCTCCCCCACGATCTGATCGCAAGAACTTGATTTTCCTGTCACGTTGATTCTCAACCTCACTCTGAAATTCCTTGAACTTTTCAAAGGTCTCAGACTTGTGTTTCATTAAGTAGACATACCCATATCTACTCAAGTCATCAGTGAGGGTGAGAACATAACGATAGCCACCGCAAGCCTCAACACTCATTGGACCGCACACATCAGTATGTATGATTTCCAATAAGTTGGTTGCTCGCTCCATTGTACCTGAGAATGGAGTCTTGGTCATTTTACCCATGAGGCATGGTTCACACGTGTCAAATGATTCATAATCAAGAGACTCTAAAATTCCATCTGCATGGAGCTTCTTCATGCGTTTGACACCTATGTGAGCGAGGCGGCAGTGCCACATGTATGTGGGACTATCATTATCAACCTTACATCTTTTGGTATTCACACTATGAACATGTGTAGCATTATGCTCGAGATTCATTAAGAATAAACCATTCACCATCGGAGCATGACCATAAAACATATCTCTCATATAAATAGAACAACCATTATTCTCGGATTTAAATGAGTAGCCATCTCGAATTAAACGAGATCCCGATACAATGTTCATGCTCAAAGCTGGCACTAAATAACAATTATTAAGGTTTAAAACTAATCCCGAAGGTAAATGTAGAGGTAGCGTGCCGACGGCGATCACATTGACCTTGGAACCATTCCCGACGCGCATCGTCACCTCGTCCTTGGCCAGTCTCCGCTTATTCCGCAGCTCCTGCTTTGAGTTACAAATGTGAGCAACTGCACCGGTATCAAATACCCAGGAGCTACTACGAGTACTGGTAAGGTACACATCAATTACATGTATATCACATATACCTTTTGTTTTGCCGGCCTTCTTGTCCGCTAAGTATTTGGGGCAGTTCCGCTTCCAGTGACCACTTCCCTTGCAATAAAAGCACTCTATCTCGGGCTTGGGTCCATTCTTTGGCTTCTTCCCGGCAGCTTGCTTGCTGGGCGCGGCAACTCCCTTGCCGTCCTTCTTGAAGTTCTTTTTACCCTTGCCCTTCTTGAACTTAGTGGTTTTATTCACCATCAACACTTGATGTTCCTTCTTGACTTCTACCTCTGCTGATTTCAGCATTGAAAATAACTCAGGAATGGTCTTTTCCATCCCCTGCATATTGAAGTTCATCACAAAGCTCTTGTAGCTTGGTGGAAGCGACTGGAGGATTCTGTCAATGACCGCATCATCCGGGAGATTAACTCCCAGCTGAGTCAAGCGGTTATGTAACCCAGACATAGTGAGTATGTGCTCACTGACACAACTATTTTCCTCCATCTTACAGCTGAAGAATTTGTCGGAGACTTCATATCTCTCGACCCGGGCATGAGCTTGAAAAACCATTTTCAGATCTTCGAACATCTCATATGCTCCATGTCTCTCAAAACGCTTTTGGAGCCCCGGCTCTAAGCTGTAAAGCATGCCGCACTGAACGAGGGAGTAGTCATCAGCACGTGTCTGCCAAGCGTTCATAACGTCTTGGTTCTGTGGGACGGGTGCGTCACCTAGCGGTGCTTGTAGGACATATTCTTTCTTGGCAGCTATGAGGATGATCCTCAGGTTCCGGACCCAGTCCGTATAGTTGCTGCCATCGTCTTTCAGCTTGGTTTTCTCTAGGAACGCGTTGAAGTTGAGGACAACGTTGGCCATTTGATCTACATGATATATTGTAAAGATTTTAGACTAAGTTCATGATAATTAAGTTCATCTAATCAAATTATATAATGAACTCCCACTTAGATAGACATCCCTCCAGTCCTCTAAGTATAACATGATCCGAGTTAACTAGGCCGTGTCCGATCATCACGTGAGACGGACTAGTCAACATCGGTGAACATCTTCATGTTGATCGTATCTTCTATACGACTCATGCTCGACCTTTCGGTGTTCTGTGTTCCGAGGCCATGTCTGTACATGCTAGGCTCATCATGTCAACCTAAGTGTTTGCATGTGTAAATCTGTCTTACACCCGTTGTATGTGAACGTTGGAATCTAACACCCGATCATCACGTGGTGCTTCGAAACAACGAACTATCGCAACGGTGCACAGTTAGGGGGAACACTTTCTTGAAATTATTATGAGGGATCATCTTATTTACTACCGTCGTTCTAAGTAAACAAGATGTACAAAACATGATAAACATCACATGCAATCAAATAATAATAGTGACATGATATGGCCAATATCACATAGCTCCTTTGATCTCCATCTTGGGGCTCCATGATCATCCTGTCACCGGCATGACACCATGATCTCCATCATCGTGTCTCCATGAAGTTGCTCGCCAACTATTACTTCTACTACTATGGCTAACACGTTTAGCAATAAAGTAAAGTAATTTACATGGTGTTTCTCAATGACACGCAGGTCATACAAAAAATAAAGACAACTCCTATGGCTCCTGCCGGTTGTCATACTCATCACATGCAAGTCGTGATTCCTATTACAAGAACATGATCTCATACATCACATATATATCATTCATCATTCATCACAACTTTGGCCATATCACATCACAGAACACTTGCTGCAAAAACAAGTTAGACGTCGCTTCAACTCCATTCATGAATATATTCAAGATGGAGACATAGATATTTGTAAAGTGCATATGGATCTGAATGTCACAGATCCGTTGACTAAACCTCTTCCACGAGTAAACCATGATCAACAGCAGAACTCTATGGGTGTTTGATTCATCACAATGTAACTAGATTATTGACTCTAGTGCAAGTGGGAGACTATTGGAAATATGCCCTAGAGGCAATAATAAAGTGGTTATTATTATATTTCCTTGTTCACGATAATTGTCTATTGTTCATGCTATAATTGTATTAACCGGAAACCGTAATACATGTGTGAATACATAGATCACAATATGTCCCTAGTGAGCCTCTAGTTGACTAGATCGTTGATCAATAGATGGTTGTAGTTTCCTGACCATGGACATTGGATGTCGTTGATAACGGGATCACATCATTAAGAGAATGATGTGATGGACAAAACCCAATCCTGAGTATAGCACAAGATCGTGTAGTTCGTTTGCTAGAGCTTTTCGAATATCAAGTATCGTTTCCTTAGACCATGAGATTGTGCAACTCCCGGATACCATAGGAGTGCTTTGGGTGTATCAAATGTCACAACGTAACTCGGCGACTAAAAAGGTGCACTACAGGTATCTCCAAAAGTGTCTGTTGGGTTGGCACAAATCGATACTAGGATTTGTCACTCCGTATGACGAAGAGGTATCTCTGGGCCCACTCGATAATGCATCATCATAACGAGCTCAATGTGACTAAGGAGCTGGTCACGGGATCATGCATTACATAACGAGTAAAGAGACTTGCTGGTAACGAGATTGAACGAGGTATGGGGATACCGACGATCGAATCTCGGGCAAGTAACATACTGATGGACAAAGGGAATTGTATACGGGATTGATTGAATCCCCGACATCGTGGTTCATCCGATGAGATCATCGTGGAACATGTGGGAACCAACATGGGTATCCAGATCCCACTATTGGTTATTGCCCGAAGAGATGTCTCGGTCATGTCTACATGGTTCTCGAACCCATAGGGTCTACACATTTAAGGTTCAGTGACGCTAGAGTTGTTATGGGAAATTGTATGTGCTTACCGAAGGTTGTTCGGAGTCCCGAATGAGATCCTGGACGTCACGAGGACTTCCGGAATGGTCTGGAGGTGAAGATTTATATATGGGAAGTCCAGTTTCAGTCACCGGAATAGTTTCAGGGTTAATCGGTATTGTACCGGGACCACAGAAAGGTGTTCGGTGGTCCACCGGGTGGGGCCACCTGCCCTAGGGGATTTAATGGGCTGAATATGGGAGGGAACCAGCCCCTGGTGGGCTGGTGCAACCCCCAAGGGCCCAAGGTTCCTAGGGTTGGAAACCCTAGGGGGAGGGGGCGCCTCCCACCTTGCTTGGGGGGCAAGTCTCCCCCGTGGCCGTTGCCCCCTCTAGATGAATCTACTGGGGCCGGCCAGAGGGAGTCCTGGATTAGGGGGCCCTCGGGCATCTGGTCTATGGTACGTGGGCCGGACTGATTGACTGTGAAGATACAGGACCGAAGACTATCTCCCGTGTCCGAATGGGACTCTCCTTGGCGTGGAAGGCAAGCTTGGCATCCTAATATGAAGATTCCTTTCTCTGTAACCGACTTTGTACAACCCTAGTCCCCCCCGGTGTCTATATAAACTGGAGGTCTTAGTCCGTAGAGACAAAGAATCATACTCATAGTCATACAGGCTAGACACTTAGGGTTTTAGCCATTACGATCTCGAGGTAGATCAACTCTTGTAATACTCATATTCATCAAGATCAATCAATCAGGAAGTAGGGTATTACCTCCATAGAGAGGGCCCAAACCTGGGTAAACATCGTGTCCCCTGTCTCATGTTACCATCAACCTTAGACACACAGTTCGGGACCCCCTACCCGAGATCCGCTGGTTTTGACACCGACATTGGTGGTTTCATTGAGAGTTCCGCTGTGTCGTCGTCAAGAGGTTCGTTAGCCCCGACAATCATCCACAACAACATTGTCCAGGGAGAAACCTTCCTCCCCGGACAGATCTTCGTGTTCGCTAGCTTCTTACTACAGGCCAACTCGCTTGGCCATCTAGAGCAGATCGATAGCTACGGCCCTGGCCATCAGGTCAGATTTGGAACCTTGAACTATGTCGCGGATATCCGCAGAGACTTGATCTTCGACGGATTCGAGACCGCGGCAGCCGCTCCTTGTCACCACGATGAACATGACTTAAATCTGTCATCGAACCACACCCAGGAGATCGAACCTGCAACTACTCCGTCTCTAGATCCGGAGCAGATCACGCCATCCAAGGACGAGAGGCTCAACCCCGCCACGGAGGCCGCAGACTCAGCGGCGTTGGAGCTGCACACATACCCAACCTCAAGTGAGATCTGTGTTACAAAAACCTCGGACACGTTTCCGGCTACAGGTTCCGAAGCATGTGCGTCCGCGCACGACGAGCTTGATCGGGTGTCGCTCATTGAATTCAGCTCCGCGGACATCTTCCGGCACTCGCCTTTAGGCGACGTGCCAAACTCATTAAAAACACTCTCCTTAGCAGGGGACTCACAATCGAATTATATTCGGTTTGAACTGGAGGCTGATGACGGAGAATTTTGCTTCCCACCCCACCCACTTAATAGCCACTGTCGAAGACTTAACTGACATGCTCGATTATGGCTCCGACGATATCGACGGTATGGATGACGATGCTGGAGAAGAAGAGGCCCAAAACCCGCCGTTTACCGGACGCTGGATGGCCACTTCCTCGTATGACGTATACATGGTGGATGCACAAAAAGAGAATAGCGGCGATGACAAGGAAGATCCAATTGAGGATAAACCTCCCGAGATACAACCTAAGCGCCGGCATCAGCGATGCCGCTGTAAGTCACGCCCCAACAAAGACAGCAACACCGGCACAGGAGAAGATAACACTCAGGATGGTGCCGAAGACAATGAAGACCCCATTGAGGCAACTGCCGAAAAAGATGAACGGGAAGACGGGCAAGTTAGCCCTGATGAACAGGCCACACACGAAGACTCAGAGGACAGTAATTATCTTCTGCTCTCTGAGGTTGAGACGAGCCTCGGCACCGAGGATTTTATCGTGCCTGAGGAACCTCTCGAGAAGGAGCGCTTCAAGCGCCAGCTAATAGCCACTGCAAGGAGCCTGAAAAAGAAACATCAACAACTTCAAGCTGATCAAGATCTGCTCAATGATAGATGGACTGATGTCTTGGCAGCCGAGGAATACGGCCTCAAGCGCCCATCCAAAAGTTACCCGAAGCACAAATTGCTACCTCAGTTCGATGACGAGGTGTTGGAGCCCGTACCATCATTGCGCAATGCGGCTGACCGACCAGCACGTGGTTGGGATAAAGCGGCAACTCAAGCCGAACACCAGCCTGCCCTACCTCACCGTAAAGGCAGAGATAAAACAGCTCGGGGACACACATATGACCTACGGCAAGACTTGGACAGTAGAGCAGGTCATAACAGATCGATCTATGGATCACAGGGACGTCCCCCGACACGCAATAACGGCTATCTAGACGGACACAATAGTCATACTCACGCCCGGGCCTAAAATCGCAGACGGACTCCATCCGAGCTACGTCGCAACATGGCCCGATATAGAGGCGCTGCTCACCCACTTTGCTTCACCGACAAAGTAATGGAGCACGAATTCCCAGAACGATTTAAACCAGTAAACATCGAATCATACGATGGGACAACATACCCCGCGCTATGGATCGAGGACTTTCTTCTTCACATTCATATGGCCTGTGGCGATGATCTCCATGCCATCAAATACCTACCACTAAAACTCAAAGGACCAGCCCGAGACTGGTTGAACAGTTTGCCTGAAAACTCCACCGGCAGCTGGGAGGACTTGGAAGAGGCCTTCCTTGACAACTTCCAAGGTACATATGTTCGACCTCCGGATGCTGATGACTTCAGTCACATAATTCAACAGCCCGGAGAGTCAGCTAGGAAACTCTGGACTAGGTTCTTAACTAAAAAGAACCAGATCGTCGACTGTCCGGATGCCGAAGCCTTGGCGGCCTTTAAACACAGCATCCAGGATGAATGGCTCGCCCGACACCTCGGCCAAGAGAAGCCGAAGTCCATGGCAGCCCTTATAGCACTTATGACCCGCTTTTGCGCGGGCGAAGATAGCTGGCTAGCCTGTAGCAATAACAGTGCAAGCGAACCTGGCACTGTGGAAGCCAAAAATAGCAACGGCAAGCCCCGACGCAACAAACACAAGCATCGAAACAATAGTGATAATACCGACGACACGGCGGTCAACGCCGGATTCAGCGGCTCCAAGTCTGGCCAGGGGAAGAAGCCATTCAAAAGGAACAATTCGGGACCATCCATCTTGGACCGCATACTCGATCGCCCACGCTAGATACACGGCACTCCTGACAAACCAGCCAATCACACCAACAGAGACTGTTAGGTTTTTAAACAAGCTGGCAAGTTAAATGCCGAGAACAAGGAGAAGTGGTCGCAAAGCGAGGACGATGACGAGGAGCCCCGGCCACCGAACACAGGGGGATAGAAGAATTTTCCCCCCAAAGTTAAAACGGTAAACATGATATACGCTACCCACATCCCCAAGAGGGAACGCAAGCGCGCGCTCAGGGACGTCTACGCGATGGAGCCAGTCACCCCAAAGTTCAACCCATGGTCTTCCTACCCGATCACTTTTGATCGCAGGGATCATCCGACAAGTATCCGTCATGGCGGTTTAGCCGCACTGGTCCTCAACCCAATCATTGATGGATTTCACCTCACGTGAGTTCTCATGGACTGTGGTAGCAGCATGAACCTGCTCTATCAGGATACATCATGCAAAATGGGCATTAATCCATCAAGAATTAAGCCCATAAAGACTACCTTTAAAGGAGTCATACCAGGTGTAGAGGCCCGCTGTACGGGCTCAATCACACTAGAGGTTTGTAAGTGCATCTAGTGCCACCCCTAGTTGGTTTTGGAGTATTGACGACAAACCTAGTTGAGGGACTAATGTGTTTGTGAGAATTGTAGGATAACACAGGTAGAAGTCCCTCATTGATTCGGTTTTCCTACCAGAGATGGCCCCTAAAAATGTATGAAGACATCGATGGCAAAGGTGGTATATGAAGATATTCACATTGAAGACTATGACAAGAGAAGACATCACATGAAGCATATGGAGCTCAAAGACTTAGATCTTTCGTAGTTCTGTTTCTTCTTTATTGAGTCATAGGAACCACCGTACTGTTAAGTGGGGTCCAAGAGAACCAGTCAGAATGACTGAAGTGATGCTTAACCAAAACCTATGTCTTCGAGTGAAGACTATGAGAGCGAATCTTGTCCACAGTCGGACAAGTCAGATTCGCTTGTAGCCCAAGTAAAGTTGCCGTGTGAGTTTGAAATCTGACCGTTGGAACATGTGTCAGTTCCTTAGTGACCCAGGGTCATTTCGGACAAATCAGATCGGGTTGCCTAGTGGCTATAAATAGCCCACCCCCTACAACCATAAACGGTTGGCTGCTTAGAGTTAGAGTACGGCTTTTGTCGTTTGAGAGCAACCCACCTCGAAGCCTTTGAGAGAGAATTCCTTGCAAGGATAAATCCCTAACCACCCAGAGCCAAATAGAATTAGGCATCACTTAAGTCTTCTTGTCTGTGTGATCTGAAGACTTATTACACTTGAGGACTGTGAATCCTCCAGCCGGTTAGGCGTCGCGTTCTGAGCGTCCAAGAGACATTGTGGATCGCCGGTGAACGAAGTCTGCGAAGGTTTGGGAGTCTACCTTGAAGACTTACCAGAGTGATTGGGCGAGGTCTGTGTGACCTTAGCTCAAGGGGAATACGGTGAGGACTGGGTGTCCTGAGCTGCGTGTTCAGGACTGGGTGTCCAGGACTGTGTGTCCTCAGGTTTAAATACCTAGCCACCCTAACCATACGTACAGTTGTCACAGCAACTGGAACTGGTCCAACAAATCATTGTCTTCAATGAGTCACTGGTTTCATCCTTCCCTTCCCTTTACTTACTGTTGTTCCTTGTGAAGTCATTGTATGATTGCACTATCTTTTGTCTTCACTGAGTGACTGCGTGTTCTGTTTGGCTTCTTAATATCTTCCTACCTGATCCTTACTACCTAGCTGCTATTAGTCATTGTGCTTTCACTTCATTGAATACATGACTGTGGTTTACCTAGTGTAGTCTACCTTCCGCTGCATGGTTATAAGTTTATTTCTATCGTTTGTCTTCGAAACTTCCACGTTTTGAAGACTTTCATAAAAATCGCCTATTCACCCCCCCTCTAGTCGATATAACGCACTTTCCATTGGTATCAGAGAAAGGTACTCCCTTGTTCTGTGTGATTCGGTTTAACCACCTGGAGTTTTAGCTATGTCGACTGCAGGGATAATTAAAGTCTCCGCTGCGTGCCCTGTCTACGATGGAACTGAATATCCCTACTGGAAGAATAAGATGCGCATGCATCTTGAAGCCATTGACGTCGACCTATGGTATGTCATCAAGAACGGCGTTCCAAGGCTGGAGAAGGTGTCACTGCTTGATGTCAAGAAGTTCGTTCAACTGGACTCTACTGCCAAGAATATCATCTGTGGTCATCTGACCAAAGGACAGTATGGCCGTGTAAGTGCTTTGGAAACATCTAAGCTAGTCGAGGACTGACTCTCCAAGGTCAACGAAGGCGTCTCAACCCAGAGAGATCAGAGAATCAGTGTCCTTCGCAACCTCTTCAACCGCTTCAAGCGAAATGACAATGAGAATGTCCAGCTCACGTTTGATCGACTCACTGACATCACAAATGAGCTTCAAGCCCTCGGCGCTACTGAGATCACCAAGCATGAAGTCGTCAAGACACTACTGAGATCACTTGACAGCTCGTTTGACACCCTAGCCCTGATGATTCAAGAACGTCCTGATTTCAAGACACTCGATCCGTCTGACATACTTGAGAGGCTCAACACACATGAGTTTCAGCTTTCTGAGAAAAGAGATATCTACGGTCCAAACTATGGGCGAACTCGTGCCTTGAAGGAAAAAGCTGTCTCCTCATCTGAAGAAGAATCTGACAACAGTTCTGATGACCCTGAAGACATTGGAAAGGAACTTGCTATGCTTGTGAAGAAGTTCCAAAAATTCACCAAGAAGAAAGGCTTCAGGAAGTCTTCATGATCAAGCTCAAGGAATGATGAAGCTTCTGCGCATGACTACAAGAAGAAAACATGCCACAAGTGCAAGAAAACTGGCCACTTCATCTCTGATTGTCCGCAGTGGGACAATGAGAACAAAAAGAAGAAGAAGAGCAAGGAATATGACTCTGACGACAAGAAGAAGAAGAAATACTCAAAGTCTTCTTCCAAGTCTTCCTCAAAGTCTTCATCACACAAGAAGAGCTCATCTGGCAAGGCACGTGCGTTTGTTGGCAAGGAAATGGATTCAGAGGAGGAGTCCGCTTCTGAGGAGGTGGAGGTGGAGTCTGAGGAGGAGTCCGATTCTGGCGTTGCAAGTCTGGCTACAACATACGTTGCCAAGTCCATCTTCAACACTGAAGACAATGAATTCATCACCGACACCAATGCAAAGGATAAGGACTACCCCGCTCCTACCTACTGCTTCATGGCACGCGGTGCCAAGGTAAACACACGCACTACTCACTATCAAACATCTAGTGAAGATGACTCTGATTGTGGTTCAAGACCCATCTACAAAATACTTGCTAAAATTGCATCTGAACAACAGAAAGCTATGGAACATATTCAAAAACTGTTAGACAAAAGCGATGATCTGTTAGGCGCTGAAATGACTCGATCTGAGTCCTTAATTGAAGACATAAAAAATCTTCACGTTAAGTATGAGGAACTTGAAAGTCGTCATGAAACGCTCTCAACAACTCATGAAAAGCTTTCCTATGATTATCTTCAAAGGAAGCAAGATCTTGAGAAATTGAGAGCGGCTCATGAAGATCTTCAAAAGGAAAACGAGTCACTTCGCGCCGAACAGATCAGTTCCGCTCAGGAAGGATTTGAACCACCATGTCTTAAATGCATTGAGCGCGATAATGCTACTTCTGTTGCTAAATGTTCTACTGCTGCTACTGTTGCAATATCTTCAACTGTTGATGTGGTAACTAACCCCTCTGCTGAGGATACCACTGCTATTGCTGATGAGAATGCTAGGTTGAAGACATTGCTTGAAACGGGGATGTACAAAAGTCTTAAAGGGCATCAGACACTATGTGATGTCCTCAAAAGGCAGATTCTGAACCGAAACCCGAGGAAAGAGGGTGTTGGGTTCGTAAGGAAAATGAATGCTGATGGCTCTTACTAGAAACCTGAGCAGTACCCCAAAACCACCTGGGTTGCTGTAAAGGAACCTTCAGCAGATCCATCCAATCTATCTGGCTTCACTTGTGCTAACCCCATTGTCATTGATGAATCCTTTGATGCAAACTATAAACTGTTTAAGAATCAGAATGGTGAAGTGTTTGCCAGGTATATTGGTACTAACTGCAGGAATGGGCCGCCTATGAAGAAGATCTGGGTGCCGAAAAAGTGTTTGGAAAATCTTCTTGTGAATGTCATCATGACACCACACGTGAAGAAGACAAACCCAGACCACAGGTTTCATACAGTCCAAAGGTTTCATACAGACAGAGGACTCACCTGAGTCGCACTAACGCAAATGTTTTGTAGGGAAATCATACTCAGGCCTATGAATATGAGCGCGATTCATTGAACCGCCATGTTCATAAGACCAAGAACTATTCTGCTTATTCTTATGAGTACTATTGTCCGCCTGCAAGACTTTTTGCTAGGGCTCCAAAGCCAAAGTTCTCAGACGCTACACTTAGACTTATCGCTTCTAAGCCACCCTTGAAGATGTGGGTGGCTAAGAAAGCTTAACTCTCTTTTGCAGGGAAAGGTCTCCAGCAGAAAACCAAAATCGTCTAACGCTATTGCTGGGGACCTTAAACATCTTGTAGGGCGCAAGATCAAATGCCCGAATGGTCTTACTATGTACTTCGTTCCTGAATCGCTTGCTACTCTCCCTATCAGTCCTAATCTGGATCTAAGCTTTCATAACCCACTGGTTTGTCAAATGTTTTTGCTTCACAATTCTCTTCGTGAAGTCTATCCCCCTAACTGCACTGTAGGGTACGACACCAGCGTCTTCAGAATGGATTATTGATAGTGGGTGTACCAACCACATGACTGGCAAAAGAAGCCTTCTTATGGACTCAACCTTACGTCCATCCGACAAGAGTCACATCACATTTGCTGACACTGGTAAAAGTAAGGTATTGGGTCTAGGTAGAGTTGCAATCTCAAAGGATCAACACATGGATAAAGTCATGCTTGTTGAATCCCTTGGCTTCAACTTAATGTGTGTCTCAATGCTTTGCGATTTGAACATGATCGTAATATTTGGAAAATACCGTTGCCTTGTTCTAATGGAATCTGACAAGTCTCTAGTGTTTGAAGGGTATCGGAAAGATGATTTGTACGTGGTAGATTTCTCAGTAGGACCACAACTTGCCATATGTCTTCTAGCAAAAACTTCAGAATGCTGGCTCTGGCATCGGAGGCTTGGGCATGCTGGCATGAGGAACCTCCACACCCTTGCAAAGAAGAAGCATGTCATAGGCATCGAGGGCGTCAAGTTCAAGAAAGATCACTTATGCGGTGCCTATGAAGCAGGAAAGATGACGAGGGCCAAACATCACTCGAAGACAATCATGACTACTACTCGACCCTTCGAACTGCTCCACATGGATCTTTTCGGTCCCACTCATTACTCAACTCTTACTACTACTGCTTGTCTCTATGGCTTTGTCATTGTTGATGATTATTCTAGATATACTTGGGTGCACATAATCCTCTACAAGACTGAAGTGCAGGATGTCTTCAGACGCTTCGCCAATCGAGAAATGAACAACTATGGCACCAAGATAAAGCACATCAGAAGTGACAATGGCACTAAATTCAAGAACACTGGCCTTGATACATATCTTGATACCTTGGGTATCACACATGAATTCTCAGCCCCGTACACACCACAGCAGAATGGCGTCGTCGAACGCAAGAACAGAACACTCATTAAGATGGCCCGAACGATGCTTGATGAATACAAGACTCCAAGAAAATTCTAGCCTGAAGCCATTGATACTGCATGCCATACAATCAATCGTGTTTATCCTCACAAGCTTCTGAACAAAACATCTTATGAGCTCCTTACTGGAAAGAAGCCAAATGTCAGTTACTTCAGAGTATTTGGCGCCAGGTGCTGGATCAAGGATCCCCATCACACTTCAAAATTTGCACCAAAAGCACATGAGGGTTTTATGCTTGGATATGGAAAGGATTCGCACTCCTACAGAGTCTTCAGTCTCTTTCATTATAAAGTGGTTGAAACAGTGGATGTGCGATTTGATGAGACTAACGGTTCACAAAGAGAACACCTGCCAAATGTGCTAGATGAAGTTCCATCCAGCGAATCAATCAAGCTAATGGGAACTGGAGAAATCATACCTTCTGAAGCTCCACCTGAAGAGGAACTTATCATCTTCGCACCTGATCAACCTGAAGACAATGCTCAGCCTGAAGACAATCCCTCTAACAACGACAATGATCAGCAAGAGCAAAATCTTCGCCCTGTACATCCTCATGTTGCCAATGAAGTGCAGATTGAGAGAATAATTGATAGCATCAATGCACCCGGTCCGCTCACTCGTTCAAGGGCAACTCAGCTAGCAAATTTCTGTGGGCACTTCGCATTCGTCTCAATAACAGAACCCAAGAAAGTTGAACAAGCCTTCATGGAACCTGAATGGATTCAAGCTATGCAAGAAGAGCTTCAACAGTTTGAGCTGAATAATGTATGGGAACTGGTTAAGCGTCCTGATCCTCGGAAGCACAACATAATAGGCACCAAATGGATATACCGCAACAAGCAAGATGAGCATGGTCAAGTTGTCAGAAACAAAGCTCGTCTCGTTGCTCAAGGATATACTCAAGTGGAAGGCATTGACTTCGATGAAACATTTGCTCCTGTGGCTAGACTTGAAGCCATACGCATACTGCTGGCCTATGAAAATCATCATAACATACTTCTATATCAAATGGATGTGAAGAGCGCCTTTCTCAATGGCAAGATTGAAGAAGAAGTGTATGTTGCACAACCACCTGGGTTTGAAGATCCAAAACATCCTGACATGGTATACAAGCTCAACAAGGCACTTTATGGCCTCAAACAAGCCCCTCGGGCCTGGTATGACACACTCAAATACTTCCTGAAGAGCAAAGGCTTCATACCTGGTTCCCTTGACCCCACTCTATTCACGAAGACATATGATGGTGAACTGTTTGTGTGCCAAATATATGTGGATGACATTATCTTCGGCTGCACCAATCAGAAGTACAGTGAAGTGTTTGGATATATGATGCAAGATCAATATCAGATGTCCATGATGGGAGAGCTGAAGTTCTTCCTCGGTCTTCAAATACGACAGCAACGCAACGGCATCTTCATATCTCAAGAGAAGTATCTCAAAGATTGCCTGAAGAAGTTCGGTATGCAAGACTGCAAAGGCTTCACGACGCCAATGCCAGCCAAGCATCATCTGGGTCCTGACGACAATGGTAAAGAGTTCGATCAAAAGGTATACCACTCCATGATTGGTTCTTTGCTTTATCTATGTGCATCTAGGCCAGATATTATGCTTAGTGTTTGCATGTGTGCTCGATTTCAAGCGGCACCAAAGGTGTCGCATCACTTAGCTGTGAAGCGAATTCTTCGATATTTGGCTCATACCCCAACTTTAGGATTATGGTATCCAAAGGGCTCAGAGTTTGATCTGGTTGGATTCTCGGATGCTGATTATGCTGGTGACAAAGTGGATCGCAAGTCTACATCAGGCACATGTCATTTTTTGGGATGATCACTTGTATGTTGGTCTTCAAAGAAGAAGAACTGTGTATCTCTCTCCACTGCTGAATCTGAATACATTGGTGCTGGATCTTGCTGCGCTTAGCTTCTTTGGATGAAGCAAACACTCAAGGACTATGGCATTCATCTGAAGCAAGTGCCACTCTACTGCGACAACGAAAGCGCCATCAAGATTGCCAACAACCCAGTTCAGCACTCGAAGACAAAGCACATTGAAATTCGTCATCACTTTCTCAGAGATCATGTTGTGAAGGAAGAT
The DNA here is from genome assembly GCF_003073215.2 of Triticum urartu. Taxonomy (NCBI): domain Eukaryota; kingdom Viridiplantae; phylum Streptophyta; class Magnoliopsida; order Poales; family Poaceae; genus Triticum; species Triticum urartu. The sequence goes on along the minus strand of NC_053026.1, from coordinate 579,279,642 downwards.
ATTGATATCATACACGTCAACACTGAAGAGCAATTGGCAGATATCTTCACCAAGCCCTTGGATGAGAAGAGATTTTGCAAGTTACGGTGTGAGCTAAATATCTTGGAATCCTCAAATGTCCTGTGATCAGGCACACATCCTAACACTTATGCATATTGATGACTTAGATGTGCAACGCACGAAGTAAAGTATATCTTCAATCAATGAAGAAATACATTCTAAGTGTGAATACATTAATGTGGAATTTGACTTCGGAGCGCCACGATAATTGTGCGTCGTGTCTGGGTCTAATACTTCCTATACGGTGGGTAACGCCACCACCAAATTTTCTGTTTGAAGTGTTTCACTCATGGCGTTACATTTTCTATGTCTTCACATTTGGTTTGGCTTCAATCTCAACATGTCTTCATGATTATCTTCACTATGTTGATTATATATATACTAGTGTTCTGTCCTCTATAGCATTCACTTATAGCTATGTCTTCTTGTTGAATCTTTTGAACTAAGTGAATGTGATCGGACCCTAACCTCTCTATGCTTTCTATCTCAAAATCTACCTCTCCAAATCATATGCATTCTATTGAAACTGTCGAATGTCTTCTCTGCGTCCTTGGTAGCAGAAGATACAGAGACAAACATTAAGTCCATTTTCAATGCTCATTCCTTCACCTGAAACCCGGAGAAGTGGGAACGACCACCCGACAATCCAGGCGTGCGTGGGACGTGGAACAACCCCCGATATGCTGCATGATGGCCACGTGTTCCTCAAATATGAATCGCCAGGGGCACCTGTGTAATAACACTGAGTCGCCCCTGTCCCTATAAATACACGCCTCACCACAGTCATTATCTCTTCTTCTACTGTTGCACGAACCCTAGCGCCACCGCTAGCCCTCGACGACGCCGGCGACGAAGCGCTTCGCTGCCGCAACCTCTCCGACGCCGTCTTCACGCCGACCGCGGACATTGTCCTCTCCGCCGTCGCCGTAGGTGTCCTCCGTCGCCAAGTTAGGGCACGGAAGATCGAACTGCTCGGCCTCCTCTTCCACTCCGTCTAGCAGTTCTTCGTGTGGTAAATTAAAACTTCCTTTTTACGCCCCTTTGATCCTATAGCTTTATCACTTTCTACCACAAGCAGTTTCTATTCACACAAGTTGGATCTCTTTCATACTGCATCTCATAACATGCCTAGTATATTCACTTATGCTTCACAAAGTAGTTAGATTCCTCACTTGTACTGATCCGTGGATTCGTACAAATCTGGAACCAACTCCTTATCTATGAGTGAATGTCTTCGCACGATGAGGTCAATGTCTTCTAAACTGATTTATCTTCAAAATCTTCTGAGAATGCATATGACCTCTTCCCCTTCCCTCGCACCTTAATGCTGTCACAGGTACATGTCCGTGGGAGAATCCCTTGGTTCTCATAGTCTGCATTCATTTGCAGAATTCTTACAGTATCACATAAATTCTCCCGAAGCCAGTTCCTGTCTGTCCAGCAAGCGAAAGCCTTTGAAGCCTTTGAACGTATTGAAGCCTTTCAGTTTAAAGTTCATGGCTTCAGAGAAATCAGTAAGGAAGGGTGGTAGAAAGCGTCGTGGAGAAACATCAAGAGATCTGCCCGATGACCTCTCAGAGCTGTACAAGAAAGATCCTGAAGAGGATTACAATTAGCGCAAGACACGAATCCAATGGATTCGACGCTATTGGGCAGAACAGTGGTTCAAGTACAGGTTTGTGACAAAGGAATATGCTGAAAAGAATGCCATCAAGCGACCATGGGGAGACATCCTCTACAAAAATCTTCAACCCAGGACCAGAGATGAAGCCATTGAATAAGGCTTCTATCCCTGCATGGTCCGTGGGCCACAGCCTGCAGATGCACACTCATCGTCACTACTATGGTGTCGTGACGACATTCTGTTCAAGTGCAACTTCCAGTTTGCCCAGAACTCAGCAAAGCAGAACAAGAAGTCATTGGGACTAGACTTCAACCCTGGTCCTTCTACTCCAAGGGCTGATGGCACACGAGATGCAGAACCCAATGTTGTCGGTCCTTTCTACAACCTTGAAGGTCTCATCACCAATATCTTGGTTCAAGGGACAACCGTGAATGAGCCTGCAGATGACGCTGAATCAGATGAAGCGCCTGCAGCGCCGAAGCCAAAGAAGCAGCCTAAAGCTTCAAAGCCTGCCTCTGCTCCAAAAATCTCACGGGCGAAGCCACTGGCAACTGCACCTCCTGAAGACAGTGTGCAGTCTGAAGATTTGTCACGCATCTCCAAGCCCCAGAAGGTCAAGATGCCTCTGCCACACACCGGCCAAGAACTGATAGCTGCTGCTGTTCTGCGTAATGATGCCATTGATCTGTCTAGTGATGAAGATCTTGCAGATGATGCTCTTGAGCAACTGATCAAGAGCAAAGAAGAAGAAGAAATCTTCAATAATCTGCCTCTCTTTGACATGGCAATCATCCACAACTTCATTGATGAATGGTTTGACACGCCCAACATCAGCTTCGACGATCTGCAACTTCCCATTGGCCTTAGTGTCGCCTTCCATGGCGCCATTGCTTCAGAGTTAGCTATCGCCCAGCGCATTGTTGAACTAAAGCAGAAGATTAACTTTGAGAAATCTCAGTTCAAGAAGCATATGGCCAAGCTCAGCGTGCAAGAGGTGAAGAACTTCAAGATTATGCTGCACGAGCTCAAGGAAGCCTTTCTCAAGAAACATGTAGAAGCTCAGGGTTCTCGTGAGCGCATGAAGGTCCTGGCTGTTGGGTTTCGTAGTAATTTCAAAAAATTTCCTACGCACACGCAAGATCATGTGATGCATAGCAACGAGGGGGGAGTGTGATCTACATACCCAGTAGATCGACAACGGAAGCGTTTGGTTGATGTAGTCGTACGTCTTCACGATCCGACCGATCAAGCACCGAAACTACGGCACCCCCGAGTTCGAGCACACGTTCAGCTCAATGACGATCCCCGGACTCCGATCCAGCAAAGTGTCGGGGAAGAGTTCCGTCAGCACGACGGCGTGGTGACGATCTTGATGCACTACAGCAGCAGGGCTTCGCCTAAACTCCGCTACAGTATTATCGAGGACTATGGTGGCTGGGGGCGCCGCACACGGCTAAGGAATAGATCACGTGGATCAACTTGTGTGTTCTAGGGTGCCTCTGCCTCAGTATATAAAGGACCAAAGGGGGGGAGGCTGGCCGGCCACATAGGGCGCGCCAGGAGAGTCCTACTCCCTCTGGGAGTAGGATTCCCCCCCCCCCAATCCTAGTTGGAATAGGACTTGTGGAGGGGGGAAAAGAGAGAGAGGGGCCGACCCCCTCTCCTTGTCCAATTCGGACCAAGGGAGGGGAGGGGCGCGCGGCCCATGCAGGGCTGCCTCTTCTCTTTTCCACTAAGGCCCCTCATGGCCCATTTAGCTCCCGGGGGGTTCCGGTAACCTCCCGGTACTCCCGTAAAATCCCGATTTCACCCGGAACACTTCCGATATCCAAACATAGGCTTCCAATATATCAATCTTTATGTCTCGACCATTTCGAGACTCCTCGTCATGTCCGTGATCACATCCGGGACTCCGAACAACCTTCGGTACATCAAAATGCATAAACTCATAATATAACTATCATCGTAACCTTAAGCGTGCGGACCATACGGGTTCGAGAACAATGTAGACATGACCGAGACATGTCTCCAGTCAATAACCAATAGCGGGACCTGGATGCCCATATTGGCTCCTACATATTCTACGAAGATCTTTATCGGTCAGACCGCATAACAACATACGTCGTTCCCTTTGTCATCTGTATGTTACTTGCCCGAGATTCGATCGTCGGTATTCCAATACCTAGTTCAATCTCGTTGCTGGCAAGTCTCTTTACTCGTTCTGTAATACATCATCCCGCAACTAACTCATTTAGTTGCAATGCTTGCAAGGCTTAAGTGATGTGCATTACCGAGAGGGCCCAGAGATACCTCTCCGACAATCGGAGTGACAAAACCTAATCTCGAAATACGCCAACCCAACATGTACCTTTGGAGACACCTGTAGTACTCCTTTATAATCACCCAGTTACGTTGTGACGTTTGGTAGTACCCAAAGTGTTCCTCCGGTAAACGGGAGTTGCATAATCTCATAGTTATAGGAACATGGATAAGTCATGAAGAAAGCAATAGCAACATACTAAATGATCGGGTGCTAAGCTAATGGAATGGGTCATGTCAATCAGATCATTCTCTCAATGATGTGATCCCGTTAATTAAATAACAACTCATTGTTCATGGTTAGGAAACATAACCATCTTTGATTAACGAGCTAGTCAAGTAGAGGCATACTAGTGACTTTGTTTATCTATGTATTCACACATGTATTATGTTTCCGGTAAATACAATTCTAGCATGAATAATAAACATTTATCATGATTATAATGAAATAAATAATAACTTTATTATTGCCTCTAGGGCATATTTCCTTCAGTCTACCACTTGCACTAGAGTCAATAATCTAGATTACACAGTAATGATTCTAACACCCATGGAGCCTTGGTGCTGATCATGTTTTGCTCGTGGAAGAGGCTTAGTCAACGGGTCTGCAATATTCAGATCCGTATGTATCTTGCAAATCTCTATGTCTCCCACCTGGACTAGATCCCGGATGGAATTGAAGCATCTCTTGATGTGCTTGGTTCTCTTGTGAAATCTGGATTCCTTTGCCAAGGCAATTGCACCAGTATTGTCACAAAAGATTTTCATTGAACCCGATGCACTAGGTATGACACCCAGATCGGATATGAACTCCTTCATCCAGACTCCTTCATTCGCTGCTTCCGAAGCAGCTATGTACTCCGCTTCACATGTAGATCCCGCTACAACACTTTGTTTAGAACTGCACCAACTGACAGCTCCACCGTTTAATGAAAACACGTATCCGGTTTGCGATTTAGAATCGTCCGGATCAGTGTCAAAGCTTGCATCAACGTAACCTTTTACGATGAGCTCTTTGTCACCTCCATATACGAGAAGCATATCCTTAGTCCTTTTCAGGTATTTCAGGATGTTCTTGACCGCTGTCCAGTGATCCACTCCTGGATTACTTTGGTACCTCCCTGCTAGACTTATAGCAAGGCACACATTAGGTCTGGTACACAGCATTGCATACATGATAGATCCTATGGCTGATGCATAGGGAACATCTTTCATATTCTTTCTATCTTCTGAAGTGGTCGGGCATTGAGTCTTACTCAACTTCACACCTTGTAACACAGGCAAGAACCCTTTCTTTGCTTGATCCATTTTGAACTTCTTCAAAATTTTGTCAAGGTATGTGGTTTGTGAAAGTCCAATTAAGCGTTTTGATCTATCTCTATAGATCTTAATGCCTAATATGTAAGCAGCTTCACCGAGGTCTTTCATTAAAAAACTCTTATTCAAGTATCCCTTTATGCTATCCAGAAATTCTATATCATTTCCAATTAATAATATGTCATCTACATATAATATCAGAAATGCTACAGAGCTCCCACTCACTTTCTTGTAAATACAGGCTTCTCCAAAAGTCAGTATAAAACCAAATGCTTTGATCACACTATCAAAGCGTTTATTCCAACTCCGAGAGGCTTGCACCAGTCCATAAATGGATCGCTGGAGCTTGCACACTTTGTTAGCTCCCTTTGGATCGACAAAACCTTCTGGTTGCATCATATACAACTCTTCTTCCAGAAATCCATTGAGGAATGCAGTTTTGACATCCATCTGCCAAATTTCATAATCATAAAATGTGGCAATTGCTAACATGATTCGGACAGACTTAAGCATCGCTACGGGTGAGAAGATCTCATCATAGTCAATCCCTTGAACTTGCCGGAAACCTTTTGCGACAAGTCGAGCTTTGTAGACAGTAATATTACTGTCAGCGTCAGTCTTCTTCTTGAAGATCCATTTATTCTCAATTGCTTGCCGATCATTGGGAAAGTCAACCAAAGTCCATACTTTGTTCTCATACATGGATCCCATCTCAGATTTCATGGCTTCAAGCCACTTTGCGGAATCTGGGCTCACCATTGCTTCTTCATAGTTTGTAGGTTCATCATGATCTAGTAGCATGACTTCCAGAACGGGATTACCGTACCACTCTGGTGCGGATCTTACTCTGGTTGATCTACGAGGTTCAGTAGTATCTTGTTCTGAAGTTTCATGATCATCATCATTAGCTTCCTCACTAACTGGTGTAGGTGTCATAGAAACAGTTTTCTGTGATGTACTACTTTCCAATAAGGGACCAGGTACAGTTACCTCGTCAAGTTCTACTTTCCTCCCACTCACTTCTTTCGAGAGAAACTCCTTCTCCAGAAAGTTTCCGAATTTAGCAACAAAAGTCTTGCCTTCGGATCTGTGATAGAAGGTGTATCCAATAGTTTCCTTTGGATATCCTATGAAGACACATTTCTCTGATTTGGGTTCGAGCTTATCAGGTTGAAGCTTTTTCACATAAGCATTGCAGCCCCAAACTTTTAGAAACGACAACTTTGGTTTCTTGCCAAACCACAGTTCATAAGGTGTCGTCTCAACGGATTTTGATGGTGCCCTATTTAACGTGAATGCGGCCGTCTCTAGAGCATATCCCCAAAACGATAGCAGTAAATCAGTAAGAGACATCATAGATCGCACCATATCCAGTAAAGTACGATTACGACGTTCGGACACACCATTACGCTGAGGTGTTCCGGGTGGCGTGAGTTGTGAAACTATTCCACAATTTTTCAAATGTACACCAAACTTGTAACTCAAATATTCTCCTCCACGATCAGATCGTATAAACTTTATTTTCTTGTTATGATGATTTTCAACTTTACTCTGAAATTCTTTGAACTTTTCAAATGTTTCAGACTTATGTTTCATTAAGTAGATATACCCATATCTGCTTAAGTCATCTGTGAAGGTGAGAAAATAACGATATCCGCCACGAGCCTCAATATTCATCGGACCACATACATCTGTATGTATGATTTCCAACAAATCTGTTGCTCTCTCCATAGTACCGGAGAACGGTGTTTTAGTCATCTTGCCCATGAGGCATGGTTCGCAAGTACCAAGTGATTCATAATCAAGTGGTTCCAAAAGTCCATCAGTATGGAGTTTCTTCATGCGCTTTACACCGATATGACCTAAACGGCAGTGCCACAAATAAGTTGCACTCTCATTATCAACTCTGCATCTTTTGGCTTCAACATTATGAATATGTGTGTTACTAATATCGAGATTCAACAAGAATAGACCACTCTTCAAGGGTGCATGACCATAAAAAATATTACTCATATAAATAGAACAACCATTATTCTCTGATTTAAATGAATAACTGTCTCGCATCAAACAAGATCCAGATATAATGTTCATGCTTAACGCTGGCACCAAATAACAATTATTTAGGTCTAATACTAATCCCGAAGGTAGATGTAGAGGTAGCGTGCCGACTGCGATCACATCGACTTTGGAACCGTTTCCCACGCGCATCGTCACCTCGTCCTTAACCAATCTTCGCTTGATCCGTAGTCCCTGTTTCGAGTTGCAAATATTAGCAATAGAACCAGTATCAAATACCCAGGTGCTACTACGAGCATTAGTAAGGTACACATCAATAACATGTATGTCACATATACCTTTGTTCACCTTGCCATCCTTCTTATCCGCCAAATACTTGGGGCAGTTCCTCTTCCAGTGACCAGTCTGCTTGCAATAGAAGCACTCAGTTTCAGGCTTAGGTCTAGGTTTGGGTTTCTTCTCTTGAGTAGCAACTTGCTTGCTGTTCTTTTTGAAGTTCCCCTTCTTCTTCCCTTTGCCCTTTTTCTTGAAACTAGTGGTCTTGTTGACCATCAACACTTGATGCTCCTTCTTGATTTCTACCTCCGCAGCTTTCAGCATTGCGAAGAGCTCGGGAATAGTCTTATTCATCCCTTGCATATTATAGTTCATCACGAAGCTCTTGTAGCTTGGTGGTAGTGATTGGAGAATTCTATCAATGACGCAATGATCTGGAAGATTAACTCCCAATTGAATCAAGTGATTATTATACCCAGACATTTTGAGTATATGCTCACTAACAGAACTGTTCTCTTCCATCTTGCAGCTATAGAACTTATTGGAGACTTCATATCTCTCAATCCGGGCATTTGCTTGAAATATTAACTTCAACTCCTGGAACATCTCATATGCTCCATGACGTTCAAAATGTCGTTGAAGTCCCGATTCTAAGCCGTAAAGCATGGCACACTGAACTATCAAGTAGTCATCAGCTTTGCTCTGCCAGACGTTCATAACATCCGGCGTTGCTCCTGCAGCAGGCCTGGCACCCAGCGGTGCTTCCAGGACGTAATTCTTCTGTGCAGCAATGAGGATAATCCTCAAGTTACGGACCCAGTCCGTGTAATTGCTACCATCATCTTTCAACATTGCTTTCTCAAGGAACGCATTAAAATTCAACGGAACAACAGCACGAGCCATCTATCTACAATCAAACATAAACAAGCAAGATACTAATCAGGTACTAAGTTTCATGATAAATTTAAGTTCAGTTAATTTACTTAAAGAACTCCCACTTAGATAGACATCCCTCTAATCCTCTAAGTGATTACGTGATCCAAATCAACTAAACCATGTCCGATCATCACGTGAGATGGAGTAGTTTTCATTGGTGAACATCATTATGTTGATCATATCTACTATATGATTCACGCTCGACCTTTCGGTCTCCGTGTTCCGAGGCCATATCTGTATATGCTTGGCTCGTCAAGTATAACCTGAGTATTCCGCGTGTGCAACTGTTTTGCACCCGTTGTATTTGAACGTAGAACCTATCACACCCGATCATCACGTGGTGTCTCAGCACGAAGAACTTTCGCAACGGTGCATATTCAGGGAGAACACTTCTTGATAATTTAGTGAGAGATCATCTTATAATGCTACCGTCAATCAAAGCAAGATAAGATGCATAAAAGATAAACATCACATGCAATCAATATAAGTGATATGATATGGCCATCATCATCTTGTGCTTGTGATCTCCATCTCCGAAGCACCGTCTGATCACCATCGTCATCGGCGTGACACCTTGATCTCCATCGTAGCATCGTTGTCGTCTCGCCAAGCTTGTGCTTCTACGACTATCGCTACCGTTTAGTGATAAAGTAAAGCATTACATCGCGATTGCATTGCATACAATAAAGCGACAACCATATGGCTCCTGCCGGTTGTCGATATCTCGGTTACAAAACATGATCATCTCATACAATAAAATTCAGCATCATGTCTTAACCATATCACATCACAACATGCCCTACAAAAACAAGTTAGACGTCCTCTACTTTGTTGTTGCAAGTTTTACGTGGCTGCTACGGGCTTAAGTAAGAACCAATCTCACCTACGCAACAAAACCACAACGATAGTTTGTCAATTTGACTCCGTTTTAACCTTCGCAAGGACTGGGCGTAGCCATACTTGGTTCAACTAAAGTTGGAGAAACTGTCACCCACAAGCCACCTCTGTGCAAAGCACGTCGGGAGAACCGGTCTCGCGTAAGCGTACGCGTAATGTCGGTCTGGGCCGCTTCATCCAACAATACCGCCGAACCAAAGTATGACATGCTGGTAGGCAGTATGACTTATATCGCCCACAACTCACTTGTGTTCTACTCGTGCATATAACATCAACATATAAAACCTGGCTCTGATACCACTGTTGGGTTTCGTAGTAATTTCAAAAAATTTCCTACGCACACGCAAGATCATGTGATGCATAGCAACGAGGGGGGAGTGTGATCTACATACCTAGTAGATCGACAATGGAAGCGTTTGGTTGATGTAGTCGTACGTCTTCACGATCCGACCGATCAAGCACCGAAACTACGGCACCTCCGAGTTCGAGCACACGTTCAGCTCGATGACAATCCCCGGACTCCGATCCAGCAAAGTGTCGGGGAAGAGTTCCGTCAGCACGACGGCGTGGTGACGATCTTGATTCACTACAGCAGCAGGGCTTCGCCTAAACTCCGCTACAGTATTATTGAGGACTATGGTGGCTGGTGGCGCCGCACACGGCTAAGGAATAGATCACGTGGATCAACTTGTGTGTTCTAGGGTGCCTCTGCCTCCGTATATAAAGGACCAAAGGGGGGGAGGCTGGCCGGCCACATAGGGCGCGCCAGGAGAGTACTACTCCCTCTGGGAGTAGGATTCCCCCCCCCCCCCAATCCTAGTTGGAATAGGACTTGTGGAGGGGGGAAAAGAGAGAGAGGGGCCGGCCCCCTCTCCTTGTCCAATTCGGACCAAGGGAGGGGAGGGGCGCGCGGCCCATGCAGGGCTGCCTCTTATCTTTTCCACTAAGGCCCATCATGGCCCATTTAGCTCCCGGGGGGTTCCGGTAACCTCCCGGTACTCCCGTAAAATCCCGATTTCACCCGGAACACTTCCGATATCCAAACATAGGCTTCCAATATATCAATCTTTATGTCTCGACCATTTCGAGACTCCTCGTCATGTCCGTGATCACATCCGGGACTCCAAACAACCTTCGGTACATCAAAATGCATAAACTCATAATATAACTATCATCGTAACCTTAAGCGTGCGGACCATACGGGTTCGAGAACAATGTAGACATGACCGAGACATGTCTCCAGTCAATAACCAATAGCGGGACCTGGATGCCCATATTGGCTCCTACATATTCTACGAAGATCTTTATCGGTCAGACCGCATAACAACATACGTCGTTCCCTTTGTCATCGGTATGTTACTTGCCCGAGATTCGATCATCGGTATTCCAATACCTAGTTCAATCTCGTTGTTGGCAAGTCTCTTTACTCGTTCTGTAATACATCATCCCGCAACTAACTCATTTAGTTGCAATGCTTGCAAGGCTTAAGTGATGTGCATTACCGAGAGGGCCCAGAGATACCTCTCCGACAATCGGAGTGACAAAACCTAATCTCGAAATACGCCAACCCAACATGTACCTTTGGAGACACCTGTAGTACTCCTTTATAATCACCCAGTTACGTTGTGACGCTTGGTAGTACCCAAAGTGTTCCTCCGGTAAACGGGAGTTGCATAATCTCATAGTTATAGGAACATGTATAAGTCATGAAGAAAGCAATAGCAACATACTAAACGATCGGGTGCTAAGCTAATGGAATGGGTCATGTCAATCAGATCATTCTCTCAACGATGTGATCCCGTTAATCAAATAACAACTCATTGTTCATGGTTAGGAAACATAACCATCTTTGATTAACGAGCTAGTCAAGTAGAGGCATACTAGTGACACTTTGTTTGTCTATGTATTCACACATGTATTATGTTTCCGGTAAATACAATTCTAGCATGAATAATAAACATTTATCATGATTAGAAGGAAATAAATAATAACTTTATTATTGCCTCTAGGGCATATTTCCTTCACTGGCTGATAGGTGTGTGCAAGCCTACAATGAGGCTGAGAAGCGCAAGGCCCTTGGGCGTCCTAGCATCGACCCCAGGATGGCTGGAAAGAAGAAGAAGAAGCCCGCTACGGCTGAACCCGACGCACCAAGGCAGGAAGCAGTTCCCATTGTCTTCCCAACTAGCATGACTGGCTCGAAGCCAAAAGCCAGGTCTACTGCTTCAGAACTGAAGAAGACGAGGACTGCTGAGGCTGAAGCAAGGAAGAGGAAACATCCTGAAGCCTCTGCTACTGCCCCCTCCAAGAAGAAGCGAAAGACCAAGAAGGAACGGGCTGCTCCCACAGAGCCCTTGATTGTTGAACCCATCTCCATGGTTCACCCTGACGCTGAACCTCAAGAGCGCCAACTGACTGTCCATGAGCCTGCTTTCATAGGGGCTCATGAAGCTGAAGACATTCCAGCAGCTGATCCCATCGCTGCTGAAGACATTGGTCATCATGACCATGTTGAAGATGATGCAGTTCTTCCTCAGCTCGAGCACCAACAGGTATCATTGCCTGTGCTAACGGACAGCGAACTCATCAGCATTGGTCGTCCTCTGACGCCAATTTCTCAGGATGCATCATGGGCTGATCGCCCAGAAGCACAAGAGGAAGAAGACTTTGAGGCCCAGCCAACTCCAACTCCACGGGCGTCGCCAGCGTTACGCAGGCTTCGCAAAGGACCAAGGCCTCCAGTCTCTGAGTCTGAAGCTAAAGCTGCTGAAGACATTCCGGTTGCATCAGCCAATGAAGAAGAAACACCAAGCGCTGTTACACCCCCGTCTCACCAAGAAGCTGTTCTCGAGGAGAACATGACTGTGACCGACCCTCCAGCTCGTCAAGTGGAGGTTGAGAATCTCGAGGCTGCCACCACTAACACCAATGAAGCCAATGACGCTGTCATGGCTGAAGCTAATGTGGAGCCTTCACCAACCCAAGCACCAGAAGTCAGCGAAGCCACTGATCCCACTGCTTCTGTTCCTGCGCCTGCTGCTGGTCCTCAGTTCGACTATCATGTTGAGCACGGGCCTCAGGTCCAGAAGCCAATCCCAAGATTGCCCAGGTTTCCAGGTCCTGCATCAGCACCTGGATCCTTCAATATCAATGGCTTCAAAGCAGACAACACTTTCTTCAATAGCTCCAGGAACCCCTACTCAAGGGAAAGAATATCATCTGATCGGTTCTGGAGCTATTCGCAGCGAAGCTATTACTCCTGCATTCTATATAATCAAGGTCGCATCTTCCCACATAAGCGTCTTGACATTGAAGCAATAGCTGGTCTGCCCTGTCTGGAAGAAGCTCTGGATTGCTTCAAAGAGGTTGGATTGCTGCCGTTCGTCACCGACCAAGGGCATTGGAATGAAGAGTTGCTGCTCCAATTCTATGCCACACTTCACATCCGTGGGTACAACAGAGATCCAAAGACTTGGGTCCTGGAGTGGATGACAGGAAATGTTCATCATGAAGCCAAAGCCTTTGACATCATTGAGCTCACTGGTCTGCCCACTCCTGGCGATCTCTACGAACATGGCTGTCAGCTTCACAGTGAAGCTATGGAGAGCATCTTTTAGAAGCCTGAACCTAACATGAGTCAGATGCTCAGTATCATGAAGCCATTGCCCCAAGATGCTGCATATCCCACGGAGTTCTTTGTTGAAGACCTTGAGTATCTGCCAAGGACTATCTATCACATCATAAGGTGAACTCTCTGGCCCATCAAAGGACATTCTCCACATGCCAAGCTGGAAGGTGCAATGAAGACTTTGGTCTTCTATATTCTTCATGGCAAATGCTTCAATGCACAGGACTTCTTCATCCGCCAACTTGCTGCATCAGGCTCTGATCTTTTTGGCTTGAAGTTCTATGCTCCATGGATAATGCGGCTGATCAAACTCCACTCCGCCATCTCATATCAGCCATCTGCTCGCAATCATCGGATCTTTCTTCCTGATGTGGATATGACTGTTGAAGTAATTTATCCTGAGCCTGCCAAGGAACCTCTAAGTCTTCAGAATGCGGAGCATCAAAGTTTTTCTCAGAACATTGAAGGAGTTGAAGCAGTCACTCGTGTGTATCCTTTCGCTGGAACTACACGTGCACCGCATCCTGCTCTCACTGAAGCCACTGATAGCACAATTGCCCAATGACCCAAGAAGCGCACTCATGTTCTCAATGACCGAGAGCTTCTTGTGGCTCTTCATTAGAAACAGGATAGGCATCATGACTGGCTGAAGCGTCAAATGCAAAGCCTCTTGGTGGATGTTAATTGCATTCGCAATCTTGACACCAAGAATGCCTTTGTTGCACACGAAACCTCTCGACGCACCTGGAAAGGGCTGACGCTAATGTGCTCTGAAGATATCTTCAAGAGGATGGCTTCTTTGAACGCTTTAAGTTTGACTCCACACCTCCTCGAAGGGCAGTGCTACGACGAACTCCATCTCTTGAAGACTCTGAGTTCTCTTCCTCTGCTGCAACTGTGAATGCCTGAGTGATCGAGGATGAAGACGATGCTACTTCACCGCCACCTCCTTCAGCACGCTTCGACACTGCTCCAAGTTCTTCTGCACCACCGAACACCACTGACGACCCTGCTGCTTCACCTACTCTTCATGGGAACGAGTAGATGCTCTTTGTCTTTGAACCTTTTTGGTCCTTACTGACAAAAGGGGGAGAAGCATATGAGTTTGATAGTCTTCAAGCGGGTCCATATGGGCGGGTGCTTTATATTTTGCTTCGTGTTTACAACTCTCGTTTTGATACATTTGGTTCTTTGAGTTGTAACACTTAAACTTGATGGTCGTCTACTACTTATTTGCCACCTTGTGATGCGATGATAAATTCCGCATGTGCGACAATAAATTCCGCACTTAGATCATTTTGCAGACGTCCATTTTCCATTATGCATGTCATTATCTTCACATACCTTCACATGCATAGTGGATTGTCATCATAAGTTGAAGAGGATCTCCACAAGCACAACCTGCCATGTGCATTTGCATTCCAAAAGCAAATTACTTATATGCACATCTTCAGGGGGAGCCCTTGCAACTTATGAAGACAATTCCTTATCCTTTACAATTTCACATATTATATTCCCCGTTGAAAACTTCAACTAGTTTGTTATCAATCACCAAAAAGGGGGAGATTGTAAGTGCATCTAGTGCCACCCCTAGTTGGTTTTGGAGTATTGACGACAAACCTAGTTGAGGGACTAATGTGTTTGTGAGAATTGCAGGATAACACAGGTAGAAGTCCCTCATTGATTCGGTTTTCCTACCAGAGATGGCCCCTAAAAATGTATGAAGACATCGATGGCAAAGGTGGTATATGAAGATATTCACATTGAAGACTATGACAAGAGAAGACGTGACATGAAGCATATGGAGCTCGAAGACTTAGATCTTGCGTAGTTCCGTTTCTTCTTTATTGAGTCATAGGAACCACCGTACTGTTAAGTGGGGTCCAAGAGAACCAGTCAGAATGACTGAAGTGATGCTTAACCAAAACCTATGTCTTCGAGTGAAGACTATGAGAATGAATCTTGTCCAGAGTTGGACAAGTCAGCTTTGCTTGTAGCCCAAGTAAAGTTGCCGTGTGAGTTTGAAATCTGACCATTGGAACACGTGTCAGTTCCTTCGTGACCCAGGGTCATTTCGGACAAATCAGGTCGGGTTGCCTAGTGGCTATAAATAGCCCACCCCCTACAACCATAAACGGTTGGCTGCTCAGAGTTAGAGTACGGCTTTTGTCGTTTGAGAGCAACCCACCTCGAAGCCTTTGAGAGAGAATTCCTTGCGAGGATAAAGCCCTAACCACCCAGAGCCAAAGAGAATTAGGCATCACTTAAGTCTTCTTGTCTATGTGATCTGAAGACTTATTACACTTGAGGACGGTGAATCCTCCAGCCGGTTAGGCGTCGCGTTCTGAGCGTCCAAGAGACATTGTGGATCGCCGGTGAACGAAGTGCGAAGGTTTGGGAGTCTACCTTGAAGACTTACCAGAGTGATTGAGCGAGGTCTGTGTGACCTTAGCTCAAGGGGAATACGGTGAGGACTGGGTGTCCTGAGCTGCGTGTTCAGGACTGGGTGTCCGGGACTGTGTGTCCTCAGGTTTAAATACCTAGCCGCCCTAACTAGACGTACAGTTGTCATAGCAACTGGAACTGGTCCAACAAATCATTGTCTTCAACGAGTCACTGGTTTCATCCTTCCCTTCCCTTTACTTATTGTTGTTCCTTGTGAAGTCATTGTATGATAGGACTATCTTTTATCTTCACTGAGTGACTGCGTGTTCTGTTTGGCTTCTTAATATCTTCCCACCTGATCCTTACTACCTAGCTGCTATTAGTCATTGTGCTTTCACTTCATTGAATACATGACTGTGGTTTACCTAGTGTAGCCTACCTTCCGCTGCATGGTTATAGGTTTATTTCTATCGTTTGTCTTCGAAACTTCCATGTTTTGAAGACTTCCATAAAAATCGCCTATTCACCCCCCTCTAGTCGATATAACGCACTTGCAAGGTTGTCTTCGGATCTCCGGACAACTTCCGAAGCAAAGAGCTGATCTTCGATATCGTCCCCTTTCGCAGTGGCTATCACGCACTACTCGGATGAAGCGCATTTGCATGCTTCAACGCGGTGCCACACTACTCTTATCTTAAGCTCAAGATGCCCGGTCCACGCGGTGTCATAACAGTCAATGGAAACACGGAACACTCCCTCCGTACCAAGGAGCACACCGCTGCATTAGCAGCAGAAGTACAGAGCGACCTCCTCAAGCAAAACCTTAATTCGTCGGCCGAGCTCTCGGACACTGTTAAACAAGTCCGGACTACTCTGCAGCAGGACAGCCCAGCTCGTCAAGAGCTCGACTAGCAATTTGGCCTCCGTCCTAGTCCCAACCAAGAAGCGGCATTCGTACCACGCGTACATAACTACACACTCAAAATACCATGGGCATAGACGGAGGCATAACTATGTTGTGATCCATAATACGGCTCGACCTCTCGTGGACACACATACTTTCAATTTTCCCTTTTTAGGTCTTTTTTCCGTAGGTTTCTTCTGACGACCTGATCATCGGTCCTCTCGGAAGGATGGATACACCAAGATGGCAAGAAGCACTGGCGTACAAGGGAATTCTTAGATGGTCTCTTTAACGATCACTATACTTGCTTTCAGGACCCGCACGCAGCTCTCCCTTGGTTGTGGCATGTTAAATAGCCTGGTTGCTTATCGCACCACTTGTACAAATATGCTTTGATGTATTAATCAAACTATAATGGAAACAGTTTGCGGTCCAACTTCTACGACACTAGCTTACTACCTTTTTTCCTTTTTCTTTGATGATTTTCTCAAAGTTGCGACCGTACACTTTGGTACGCTTTAATCTGCCAGGGGCTTCATCGCGACCCGTAATACGGCAACAAAGTCCGAACACTTTCTACAACATAGTCGACACCCCGAATTTAGCATTATATGCATTGGCTCCGAATCATGTCTTTGGTCAATAGTTGGGTTGCCCGACTCCTGTGCTTACTACCTTACGTTCCACTATATCGGCTAGGGTAGTAAAGGGAGAACTACTGTGATTGTGTCCTGGTTTATCCGGATGAGCAGCTCAGTAGAGAAAGCCGAAAACTGACTGTCATGATGCGGTGAGAGCCGATCAGCTCTTCGGAGGTTTCAAATCTTTAGCGATTTTTTCCGCATTATGCGATGAATCGGCCTTTTACCCGATCAGGTGTTTACAATACCCTAGTTCGGATACTAGGGGATGCGCGTACATTTTCATTGTAGAACTCCTATGGCTAAGTGAGGGTGATAAAGCCACATAGTCTGATTGCCTGGTTCGTTGCACTAAACACCTCCTTTAAGGACGAAACAAATCAGATCAAGATTGTTTAGATTCCATCCCGAACACCCCTGTACTACCTACGTGGGGGCTAAAGCCGACGACTGGCCAACTCTCAAAATTTCATAAACACGGCCGCACAGGAGGTAAAATATTAAACAAACATTATATTACATGGACGAACTTGTTTTTATAATACAAGGCGAGACAATATAACTGTATTCATTCGAAGATTACATCCTTCGTACACTGCTCCGCCACAATGCGGGATCCCTGAAGGACTTCACTAAAATATCGCTCGGGTGTGCGGTGCTCCTTGCCCACGGGCGGTCCTTCGGTCGTGACCGTGGCAGCATTCATCTTCGCCCGCTGCATCTTGACACGGATGAAGGCCATCCGCGCACCTTCGATACAAACTGACCGCTTGATGGCGTCAAGCCGAGGGCAGGCGTCGACTAGACGCTTCACGAGATCGAAGTAGCTGCTTGGTATAGCTTCGGCTGGCCACAACCGGACTATCAAGTCCTTCATGGCCAGTTCGGCCACCCTATGTAGTTCGACCAGCTATTTTAGCTGGTCGCTCAAGGGCACCGGATGTTCTAGTGCAAGGTATTACGACCAGAACAGCTTCTCCGTAGAGCTCCCCTCTTCGGCTCGGAAGAATTCAGCAATGTCAGAAACAGGTCAGTAAGAGATACCTCTTCTTCACATACTTGCTTTGCATAATAAAAGCCTTACCCGCCGCGGTCTTTTTGGCCTCCTGGATTTCCTGGAGGGCGCCTTGGGCTTCGCTCCGGGCCTCTTGTGCGCTCTGGCGGGCCTTCTCATGTTTGGACTCTTGGTCCGCATGCTGACGCTCCAGGGACTCGTATTTCTTCAAAGCGTCCTGGAGCTCCTGCTGGACCTCCCCAACCCTGGCCTCATGCTTTTTCCGGACGGCTTGTTCCTTCGCCACCCTCTCCTTGGCCTCGTCCAGTGCTTTCTTGAGGGTTTCAACCTCAGTCGCCATTCCTACAAATATCACGGTACTACAATCAATATACATCATTTATTCTTTTCGAATATACAACAAGTCTCCACATACCTTGCTTGTCCTCTAGCTGCCTTTTCACAAGGCGGAGCTCTTCTTTGGCCCGCTCCAGACTCTGCTTTAGTCCGGAGACCTCAGCGGCATGAGAGGTGGCGGCCAGCAGCGACGCCTGTGTTCATAAGACATATTTAGTTAGTTTCTTGCGAAAATTACTTGATCCTCTGTCCGGTTTTTCTTTCCAAACACCGGACAGTGTCTTTGGGGCTACATTGTCTATACTATGGCCTTCTCTTTCACATCACTTACCTCAACGCCTGTCAGCATGCTAGTGCAGGCTTCGGTCAGTCCACTCTTGACGGACTGAACCCTCTCAATAACCGTACCATAAGGATACAGTGTTCCTCCACAATGGAAGTGCCTCGCAGCGCTTCCAGCAGATTATCCGGTGCCTCTAGCTGGACAGAGGTCACTGGTGGAATAGGCACACCTCCTTCTTTCGAAGGAGGCTACTTGACGGATTCCGGAGCTGTATAGGTCTCCGAAACCGTATTCGGCTGGGGTCCTTACTGGACATGGCCCCCATTGCCAGTCTCCATGGGGGTTTTCTCTCCCAGGTGTCCGGCGGCCGAAGGGTCACCCTCTGGTGCCACCCGGACAGCCTCCTGAACCTCTCCCTGGCCCGAGAAGGTCCTTTGGGACAGCACCTTGTCGTCGCCCTTGGCTGTGGGAGATTGAGCGGCCGGCGGTGACTCGTTGGCCATCGCCTTTGAATCCAGCGAACCTCCTGATGAGGATCGCAAGGAGCTATCGTGGGACGGACTACAAGCGCATGATTTAACGCGTTAAAACTACAAACCGAAGATGCCGAATATATGAATATATCAGAGTCTTTTGAGTACTCACGATGCGGCCAGGGGCATGTTTCGGTGGCGCGGCTTTGGGCTGCTGTCGACGTCCCACGCGGAGTTATCTGCGAGGGGGCTCTTCCCCCTCTTGGACGTCTCTGCCTCCAGATTTGTGGAGGCCGCCCTCTTCTTCTTCCCCCCCTTAGGGGGAGAGCTGCTTTCCTCCTCGTCCTCATCGTCGTCTTCGCGGCGGAGGAGGGAGTCTCGTTGTCTTCGGACGTCCTGTCCGAAGCTCCTTTTCGATGAAGGCCACTCTGGGCCCCCTTGGCCTTCTTCTCCGGCGCCTGGTAAGGCGCCAGAACCAGCATCTTCGCCAGAGGAGGGATGGCTGGTTCCTCGGGCAGCGGAGCCGGACACTTAATCCGCTCCGGTTTCTCTGTCCATACATGAAAAAATAACTAGTGGAGTTTAGGTATCTTCCTTGAATAAGCAAGTAGAGGATACACCTTGAAACGCAAAAGACTTACCGCACTGGCAGGATGGGCCAGATCGTGCTTGCGGTCCTCGTCCGTCTCCGGCGGTGTCTCGTTGCCCTTCAAGAGCAACTTCCAGATATCTTCATGCGTGGTTCCAAAGAGCCTTTCCAAGGTCTGGTGCTTCTCCGGATCGAATTCCCACGAAGGGCAAGTCCGGCTCTGACATGGAAGGATCCGGCAAACTAACATCACCTGGATCACGTTGACGAGCTTAATGTTTTCGTCCACCATGCTTTGGACACTACTAGAAAAACGGCTATAGCTAATATGGACATTAATGGCGCACCATGTATGTGGTGCGCCATTAGTAACAAAAATAGTAATGGCGCACCAGGTGAAAAGTGCGCCATTACTAAGTTTGACCAAGGTTTGACCCAGTCATACACATAGTAATGGCGCACTTTGTATAGGTGCGCCATTACTAAGTTGACATAGTAATGGCGCACATTCACAAAGTGCGCCATTACTATGTGTACTAGACCGTAGTGGCGCGCGTTGCCATGCCCATCTATTATGGCAATAAAAATGATAGTCATTTTCATAAATGTATATGCAGGGACACCGAGTATGAAAGTAAAATTTTATTAAACCAACTACTTTGTTAGTACTAAAAAAGGGCTTGTGTTGTGCCCTGAGAACGAATGGTAAAAATATTCAAGGACATTTGAACATTATAGTGGCACGACATTAGTGTTAGGGAAATTATTTAGATTCAAAACCATTCTGCCGACATGCAAATTCTTTGTACCTAACAAATAATGATCATGTTTCATTGAACCATCTCAAAATAAGAACTCCAATAAGCTTCTCTCCTTCGCTAGCTAGTGAACCAATATACATAAATCAACAAAAGATGTACTCCAAATTCGATGGAGAATGACCTGGGCGCGAAAGGGGAGGGGATGGAACATCATACCGAGGAGAATATATGGACGCGAAACATCACAGATCGGCATGGAAACTGACCCGCAATTATCCACCGCCCCAAGTGGCGCGCATCACGCGCCATTAAAGTCCTCCAGCTACATTGACTTTGTTCCTGAATCTCGGGCTACTGGACTTCAATCGACAACGATGGTTTGCTTCTCATACGACGACACCATGGTGTCGTCCCCACCATGCGACGCGAGACCCTCTTGCCCAAGTCATACAACCAACTGCGTCTCCAGGCTGGCAAGGCGAGAAGGGCTACTATTATAATCGATAGATGAAATCTTCTCCATACAGAACAATAACCAAATAAACAATCTTTTGAACTGTTTAAATAGGTACCATGAAATAAAGGGTCATCGAACCTCAAAATTAAATCCGCGAAAGCTTCATGGTACATAACACGCACCCTAGAATGCATTGAAAATATACCTATTTTTTAGCTAACCATCATAAATAACCTTCCGTGACAATTATCTACATGTGCATAATCCAATAATTATCTTGTAAATATTGATCGGATGATATATTGTACATACAACTAAGATATTTAATTATGAACAGAAGGATAGCAATTAGTAGCAATAATTTCTCAAAATTTCAAAGAAACATCTAATTAGCAAATTCATCTATTATCTTACATGCTAGATTAATTAGCCTCCTACGTCGTAATTCATAAGAAGTTCTAGCAGTAGGGAGAGTATATGTTGGTGTACCTTTGAAACTAAACCGCACATGCTTTGACGGCTATACGACGAGGCTCCATCGCTGAATCAATAGAGCTGCTAACACCACCATCGAAGCACCTGCCCCCATAGTGATCGGAGTAGTTTGCTAGCTGCCGGCCACGGTCAAACTAGAGCAGCGCCCTGCCTTTGGCGAGCGGGGCTGCGAGCCCCTCAATGTCCTACGGGGTCCCCCATGTCTCCGCCCCAGGACGTAGGAACAAATCTGGGTCGGGCCTCGCTGGTGTTTCACCGCGACAGATCTGAGAGTGCATCTCCTTCCTGTTGCATCTTGAGGGTAAAACGTGAGAAGAAGGATGGCAGCGGCTGGGCGAAGACGAGGCATCATTTCATGGCTGGGGATTCGGCGACAGCTGCGCAACTGAGAATCCCAAACGACAGACGAGAGAGAGAGGAGAGGTCAGGGAGTGGAGGCGAGGGGAGAAACACTCTCCTCGTACGTGCGTATGTGGTGGGAGAATTTGGCCCAGCAGGCCCAAACAATATCAGATCGTTGATTTTGTTGCGGGAGTATCGGCCCAGTCCGTTTAGCGCTCTCAGCGGGGTGGAAGGTGCATCCAATGGCCCAAAACGCCTAGAAGTGCAGATCCGACGGTTGAGATGCTAATAGTTTGAGAGGGCTGGAAAAGTGCTCGGTTGTAATGTCTTTAAATGACTGACGTAGTAATGGCACATCTATGCAAAGTGCGTCATTACTAAGTTTGACCAAGGTTTGACCCAGTCATACACATAGTAATGGCGCACTTTGTGAAGGTGTGCCATTGCTAACTCCACCCCCTCCCCCGTGGACCGCCTTTTTAGTTTTTTAAAAAAGAAAATGATGGAAATGTCAAAAAAATAAAAGAAAATAAGTTTCCCATGTGATGTGTGGTCTACTTGTTGGGAAAATTTACAAATCTGAATTTCGACTTTATTTGCAAAATCTCTCTGGAATTTAGTACAATGGGCATAACTTTTGCATACAAACTCGAATTAAAAAGTTTTTTATATGAGAAATCATCTACTCGAAAAGTTACATCCGAATTCAACTGGACAAACCCCGTTGAAGATTTTCAGAATACCCAAAAACCTAACATAATAAAAGATACGGGGCTTTTAAGATCTAGAGGGGGAATAAAAGAAAATATGATACGTAATATGACCGGGAAGTTTGAAATATTTTTTCAAAATTCATCACACTCATGAACATGAACAATGTCCTAGACAACAACAAGGTTTAATAGGATTGATATGACAGATATATCAACAAGTGTCTGTTAAGTGAGCTGGTGCTGGGGTTGGATAGAACTATGAAGTTAAGCATGCTTGGGCTGGAGTAGTGTGAGGATGGGTGACCTTCCGGGAAGTTTGACCATGGAGTGCGATTTGACTTGAGATTAAGCATATTGACCCGAGATTAAGCCATAGTGACCCGAGATTAAGAAAAAACAAAAAAATCTGAATAAAAAATTTGAAAAAATATTTTTTGTTTTTTTTAAAAAATTTATTAGTAATGGCGCACTTCTCTATGGTGCGCCATTACTAAGTCAGATAGTAATAGCGTACTTCTAGGCATAGTAATGGCGCACTATGTGGTGCGCCACTATTATCTAGGATACTAATGGCGCACCAGAGGTGTGCCATTACTATTTGTTACTAGTGGCATGTTAATAGTGGCGCACCTATAGTGCGCCATTAATAACAAAAACTGGTGCACTACTTCTATGTGGTGCGTCATTACTAAGTCATATTGACCCGAGATTAAGCCATAGTGACCCGAGATTAAGAAAAAAATGAAAAAAAATTCTGAATTTTTTTTGAAAAAAGAATTTGAAAAATATTTTCTGACTTTTTAAAAAAATTGTTAGTAATGGCGCACTTCTATGTGGTGCGCTATTACTAACTCAGATAGTAATGGCGCACTTCTAGGCATAGTAATGGCGCACTATGTGCCGCGCCACTATTATCTGGGATAGTAATGGCGCACCAGAGGTGCGCCATTACTATTTCTTACTAGTGGCGTGTTACTACTGGCGCACCTACAGTGCGCCATTAATAGCAAAAACTGGTGCGCCATTAACAACCTTTTTTCTTGTAGGGGGATGCGCATTTGTAGCGCGATCAGCTTGTCTGACGAGGACCAATTCGGGCCCTTCTCTATGTGGCGACCAAACCTCAAACAGTCTGATCTCTGTGCTCCGGTGTCATCCCTGGATCAGTAATGCTGACACCACACAGTACTCGGAGGATTTATAGCAGAGTAGCAATCACACACTTATTACATCGAGTGTCTCAAAAGAGAACTTGTTACAATAAATATGGCTTAAGGTCATCTAATAACGATAACAGCGGAAGGCTTGGAAGTTAAGTGAGTCCATCAACTCCAGCGGCATCACTGAGTATAGAACCACGACCTAAAACTCCTAAATCATCGTCTGAAAAGTCTGCAACATTAACGTTGCAGCCCGAAACGGGTCAGCACATGGAATATGCTGGCAAGATAACACAAAGAGAGTAATGGAATGCAACAGCTATACTATATGCATATTTGGCTGGTGGAAAGCTCTATGGTTACAGTTTTGCGTAAAGCCAAATTTTCCCTACTTCAAAGGAATAAATTTAATTACTATCATGATGGTTGTTAAACATTGAGAATGGTTGATAGCAATCTCAATCCCAATTA
Organism: Triticum urartu; assembly: GCF_003073215.2. Taxonomy (NCBI): domain Eukaryota; kingdom Viridiplantae; phylum Streptophyta; class Magnoliopsida; order Poales; family Poaceae; genus Triticum; species Triticum urartu. The sequence goes on along the minus strand of NC_053026.1, from coordinate 579,255,544 downwards.
AGCATCATCATTAAAACCCATCAAATTTAATTTAGAGTAACATGTTGAGATTCACATGAAAGTTCAGGTACCAGATACTCAAGATGTCCATAACCGGGGACACGACTAATCATGATTAGTTTGTTACACTCTGCAGAGGTTTGCGCACTTTTCCCCACAAGACTCGATCGCCTCCGTTTGGTTTCTCGCACTACAGGGTGTTTGAGAAACGGATGACCGAGACACAGTCTTTCAGAAGCGCTAGCACCTTACGACGGATAGACCGGTACACCTACTTTCCCCTACATCTGCTAGTCTACCCTGTAAGAGTTCGCACAAGTTAGTCAACTATGCCAGAGCCCATAATGGCTTGTGGCTGCACACAGAAGTTTCTAGTATGCATAATCTCATGATCCCTTTGAGCCTGGGTGGCGGTCCAAAAGAAAACAGGCAAGTCCTGGAAACCCCAGGTGCCTCAATCCATCCAGATGTGTGTTAGGTTGCCACCTTAGATAAACCCTTAATTATAATCTCACATCTGTCATGGATATCACTCACCCAATCCACGTCTACTAGCACAGCATGGCATAATAAGCAAACGTAGAAGTAACTCCCAAAGGTTTGATAATAAACAGGTAATAGGTACTACCTCATCTACTTCCCATCCCACAATTTAATTAGATCCTAATCATGCAATGTGTGAGGATTGATCTAATGCAATAAAACTGGGTTGTAGAAAAAGGTATGATCAAAGTGTTACTTGCCTTGCTGATGATCCGTGAAACCTAGAGATTCGATGTAACAGGCGGCGCACTCCGGGTATTCTATCGCAGACAAACAACAAGCATACAATAAGTACTCATCTAATGCACAGGTAAAACTCAAATAAAAGATCTAACCGGAAATTTCAACTGAAAAACCCTGGTTTGCAAAAAGAATCAAATCGAACGAAGCAAAAGAAATCAAACGGCGAAAGAAAACAACTTCGTTCTAGTAATCTGGATCTAGGACAAATTTTACAGTAGCAAAAACATGTTTAAGTTGATTATTCGGAAAGAGGGTTTCGAGACGAAACTCTACGCACTTGAATCGCCTGATTCCGATAAACGAGCGAAAAGTTATACTAAAACGAAAATTAGATCAGAAATCGCGATCAGAAAATAACCGCGGAAAATCCGACGAAAAAGAAAAACGACGAACAGAATTTTTTTTAAACAGCACAGAAAACGAGGCGGCGGCGAACCTCGGGCGGCGCGCTGCTCCGGCCAGTCGGCGGCGGCGGCGGCGGCTGGCTAGGGCGGCGGCTAGGGTTAGGGCGGCGGCTGGGCTCTCTCTCGGCTCGGGCCTCGGGCGCCTAATAAAGGCCCCGGCCAGGGAGTCCTGGCCGAGTACGGCCCAAAGTCGGTTCCGCGTTTTTTTTTAAATTCCGCTCGGAAGAAAAATAAAAATAAATACTAAACGGACTCCAAAAATCACGAAATAAATTTTGCCGGGTTTCTAAAATCAAGCCCGATAAAGTGAACATTTATCTGGGCCCAAACTACAACTTTGAAAAACGCGCATTTTTCCTAAATTCAAATAAAAATACCGAAAAACTCCGAAATAAATCTTATTTGATTTTTTATTAAATCATCAATATTTCTATATCTGGGAAAGTCATTTTATTCCCTCTATCATATTTTTGTAATAGAAATAATTGATGATAAAATAAATAAAATCAAATGATCCTGTTTACATAATTTGAGAAAACTCAAATATGTAAATAACGAAATCCCCAACTCTCTCCGTGGGTCCTTGAGTTGCTTAGGATTTTCTAGGATCAAAACCAAAGGCAAAATAAAATATGATATGCATGATGACCTAATGTATAACATTCCAAATTGAAAATTTGGGATGTTACAAACCTACCCCCCTTAAGATGAATCTCGCCCTCGAGATTCGGGTTGGCTAGAAAATAGGTGAGAGTGGTCTTTGAGCAAATCTTCCTCTCGCTCCCAGGTGGCTTCATCATCCGTATGGTGGCTCCACTGAACTTTGCAAAACTTGATAACCTTGCTACGAGTAACTCGACTAGCAAACTCGAGGATCTTGACTGGTTTCTCCTCATAGGTCAAATTGTTATCCAACTGAATTGCTTCTAATGGCACTGTGTCTCTCAAAGGTATGTCAGCTATCGCGTGACACTTCTTCAACTGAGAAACGTGGAACACATCATGCACTCCAGCCAATCCTTCTGGCAATTCCAACTTGTAGGCCACTTCTCCCATACGCTCCAAAACTTGGTATGGCCCTACAAATCGTGGTGCTAACTTCCCCTTAACTCCAAAACGCTTAATCCCTCGAAGTGGGGATACTCGAAGATAAACTCTGTCTCCAACTTCGTAAACTGTCTCCTTGCGTTTAGAATCTGCGTAGCTCTTCTGCCTAGACTGGGCTACCTTGAGCCTATCGCGAGTCAACTTCACCTTCTGTTCAGACTCCTTAATCAAATCTGGTCCAAACAACTGGCGGTCTCCAACTTCGTCCCATGACAACGGTGTCCTGCACCTCCTTCCGTACAAAGCCTCGAAAGGGTCCATCTTCAAACTGGTCTGATAGCTATTATTGTAAGAAAACTCTGCATATAGCAAATTATCGTCTCAACTAGATCCATAATCTAGTGCACAAGCTCTCAGCATATCCTCCAAAATCTGATTGACTCTCTCGGTCTGTCCATCTGTCTGCGGGTGAAAAGCTATACTAAATTCTAGCCTAGTACCCAAAGTCTCATGCAACTGCTTCCAGAACTTTGAGGTCAACTGGGTTCCTCTATCTGATACGATGCTCCTCGGAACTCCATGCAAACATACGATCCTGGTCATGTATATCTTTGCCAACTTAGCACTGGTGTAAGTGGTCTTTACAGGGATGAAATGTGCTACCTTCGTTAATCGATCAACTACAACCCAAATTGAGTCATAGCCTGAATGAGTCCTTGGTAATCCCGTGATAAAATCCATGCCTAACTTATCCCACTTCCATTCGGGTATCAGCAATGGTTGCAACAATCCTGCTGGCTTCTGATGCTCTGCCTTTACTCTCTGACATACGTCACAAACTGCTACATACTCCGCAATATCCTTTTTCATTCCGGTCCACCAGAAAATATCCTTCAAATCCAAATACATCTTGGTATTTCCTGGGTGAATCGAATATGGTGAATCATGTGCCTCTTGCAGAATCAACTTCCTAATCTCTGGATTGTTGGGCACGTAAACACGGTCTTCAAACCATAGGGTGTCGTACTCATCCTCACGAAATCCTTTAGCTTTTCCCTTGCTCAGTTTCTCCTTTATAGCGGCAATCTCTTTGTCAGTTTTCTGAGCTTCTCTGATTCTGTCCATCAAAGTTGACTGAATTTCCAACGCTGCTACATAGCCTCTCGGAACTATTTCCAAACTTAGTTCACGAAAATTTTCTGCTAACTCCTTGGGTATTTCCCCCGTCATTAACGTATTGACATGGCTCTTGCGGCTTAATGCATCAGCTACTACATTAGCCTTCCCGGGATGATAATGCAATTTCATATCATAATCCTTGATGAGCTCCAACCATCTCTTTTGTCTGAGATTCAACTCCTTCTGCGTGAAAATGTACTTCAAACTCTTATGATCCGTGTACATCTCACAATGATTTCCAATGAGGAAATGTCTCCATGTCTTCAATGCATGCACTACGGCTGCTAACTCCAAATCATGCGTAGCATAATTCAATTCGTGGGGCTTCAGTTGTCGTGAAGCATACGAAACAACTCTTCCTTCCTGCATAAGCACTGCTCCAAGTCCAGACGTGAAGCGTCGCAATACACCTCATAATCTTTGGTTTGATCTGGCAAAATCAACACTGGTGAGGTAACCAAACGTTTCTTCAATTCCTGAAAATTTGCCTCACACTCATCAGTCCATTTGAACTTAGTATCCTTCTTCAGCAACTCCGTCATAGGCTTCGCAATCTTTGAGAAATTCTCAATAAACCTACGGTAGTATCCTGCGAGTCCAAGAAAACTCCGAATCTCTCCAACTGTTGTTGGTGCTTCCCACTTGGTCACGGTTTCAACTTTAGCGGGATCTACTGCTATACCTTCTCCAGATATAACATGTCCGAGGAATCCTACTTCCTTCAACCAAAACTCACATTTGCTGAACTTGACATATAATTGGTGTTCTCTGAGCTTTCCAAGTACCAAACGCAAATGCTCCTTATGTTCCTCTTCATTCTTCGAATATACCAGGATATCATCAATGAACACTATGACGAACTTATCCAAAAACTCCATAAACACTTTGTTCATCATGTTCATAAAATAGGCAGGCGTGTTAGTTAGTCCAAATGACATAACGATATACTCATATAGTCCATATCTTGTGGTAAAAGCTGTCTTCGGAATATCCTGTTCTCGAATCTTCAACTGATGGTACCCTGATCGCAAATCGATCTTGGAAAACACTTTAGCTCCTTGCAATCGATCAAACAGATCATTGATCATTGGTAGAGGGTACTTGTTCTTGATTGTTACTTCATTCAATCCTCGATAGTCAACAACCATCCTTAACGATCCATCCTTCTTCTCTACTAGAAGTACTGGTGATCCCCAAGGCGAAGAACTTGGGCGAATATATCCCTTATCCAGTAACTCCTTAATCTGCTTCTTAATTTCCACCAAATCTTTTGCTGGCATCCTATATGGTCTCTTTGATATTGGCCCAGTGCCTGGCAATAGCTCAATCAAAAACTCAATGTCTCTATCCGGTGGCATGCCTAGCAACTCTTCGGGAAATACATCAGGAAAATCCTTTACCACTGGTACTTCCTCCTGCACAACTCCTGATAAGGAATTTACTTGTGTCCTGTTTGGCGCATGCCGGGATACATACTTGATCCTTCTTCCTTCTGGCGTTGTGAGCAAAATTGTCTTACTGGCGTAATCGATGTTTCCTCCATACATCGACAGCCAATCCATACCAAGAATCACATCCAGACCTTGGGATTCCAAAATAATTAAATCTGTTGGGAAAACATGCCTTCCTATACTTAATGGCACTTGAAAACGTCCTTGACTGGCCATGTACTCCGCTCCTGGTGAGCTTACTAGCATAGGTGTTTTGAGAATCCTAGTGGGCAGGCTATACTTTTCCACAAATCCCCTTGATATGCGTGAATGCGATGCACCAGTATCAAAAGGAATGAGTGCAGTAAATGACTTAACCAAAAACTTACCTATTACTGCATCGGGCTGAGCTTCAACCTCCTCCACATTAACGTGGTTCACCTGTCCCCTGTTAAAAGGGTTCGACTTCTTTCCAGAACTTCCATTGCCGCTTTGTCCTTCAAGACAGTCATTTGCATAATGTCCTGGCTTCGAACACTTATAGCAAGTGACGTGGCTCAAGTCCTTCTTGGATGGGGTTGATGGGGTGCTGCAGTTCTGGCCATTGCTTCCTCCATTCCCATTACCATTCTTGGTGCCATTGTGATTGTGCGAGCTACCTACTCCATGGGTATGCTGAAATTGTCCTCCCGGTCTAGGGGTAAAACGAGGCTTCTGCTGAGCTCCTGAATTATACTTTCCTTGTCCATACTTCCTCTTGCGGTTCTCAATTTGCTGCTGCTTCCCTTCAATCATAAGAGCATGATCTACCAACTCCTGGTAGTTGTTGAAGGTGGCTACCATCAACTGCATACTCAACTCATCATTCAGTCCTTCCAGGAATTTCTCCTGCTTAGCTGCATCCGTAGCAACGTCATCTGGGGCATAACGTGCTAGCTTACTAAACTCCTCCACATACTGGCCAACTGTCCGTCCTCCTTGGCGTAAGTTACGAAACTCACGCTTCTTCATGGCCATTGCTCCTGCTGAAACATGGGCGGTACGAAAAGCTTGCTGAAACTGGTACCATGTGAAAGTGTCGACTGGGAAGGTGGCTATGAAATTCTCCCACCAAGACGCTGCGGGTCCTTCTAACTGATGTGCGGCAAACTTAACCTTCTCCACATCTGTGCATCCTGCTATGGTCAACTCCCTAGCTATCTTGCGGAGCCAATCATCTGCTACTATCGGCTCGGTGCTACTGGAAAACACCGGCAGATTCAGCCTAAGAAAACGGGCTAAGTGGTCAACAGGTGGTGGTGGTGGTGGGTTGTTGTTGTTGTTCCCCTGATTCTGATTCTAAACTAGCAACTGCATCAAGGTGTTCTGCTACTGGATCAACTGGGTGAGCTCCGGCGGAAAGGCAAATCCGGGGTCACGTCTCGGAGGCATCTGAGGGTTTAGAAAAGATGAGGTATAAGAATAGAGGGGGTCTAAAGGGAAAACACTACCCATATGCACATGAGGCAAAAGCACACAATTCACTTCAATCAATCAAACAAGGACATACAATCGATCTAGCTATCGCAAAAGTGCTCGGACTACTATATTTACATGGTGGACTACTACTACTGATGAGGTGGTCTACTAGAAATATTCTACGATTGTAGACTCCATGATATCGGCTCCTGCTTCATCCACATAGTCATCATCGCTACTATCTTGCTCCGAGTCGGTGCCGTCAATGATGATGTAGTCTTCCGGGCTAATCTCCTTAGGTTCTTTGTCTTCATCTACTGGTGTCGGGCCTCCCATAAATATTCCAATCTTCTTGATCAGATTGTCATTCTTCTCCACCAATACTTCAATTTCTTCTTCATAATCTTCACGTGTAGCCTTGAGTTCTTCCTCCAGTTCCTTGATTCTAGTCTTAGCCTTCTTCAGATCTATCATGTCGGCGCACATCTGATTCTCCTGTCATCGAATGTGCTGGTTTAACTCCTGGATAAAAGCTGCAATTGATCTATCTTTCCTGGTGCTAATCATCTCCCAGTGTTCATCTCGGCGCCCACAAATCTGGTCGATAGTATCCTTAAGATCCTTGCGGTAGACTTCTCCAATGCGTCCCATGGCGATGTGAGCTGCCATGCTCTTTCCTAGACTCCAAGTTGGTGCATCAAAAGAAAACTCTATGGGCTCAGTGACTGGCATGAACGTCCTTCCTGGAACTTGAACTTGAATCATCCAGCGCTCTTCTTCAGGTAAAGTGGCGTTGTAGGTTCCCGTGAAGCTTGGTATTCCTATGTTCAGGTATCTAGTGACTTCCTTCAAGTGGCGTCCAAAGGGTGTATCTTCATCCGGTTGGGTGAACTTGTTCCTTGCATCCGCCATCCTAAAGAGTAGAAAAGATGAGAAGTCAGAAGAGAAGAGAGTGAGTAGTGATCTAGGTCTTTAGCTTAGTGGTCGTGTCCTACAGTCAGCGTGTGCTCTGATACCATCTCTGTGGCAACCAGACCTCAAACAGTCTGATCTCTGTGCTCCGGTGTCATCCCTGGATCAGTAATGCTGACACCACACAGTACTCGGAGGATTTATAGCAGAGTAGCAATCACACACTTATTACATCGAGTGTCTCAAAAGAGAACTTGTTACAATAAATATGGCTTAAGGCCATCTAATAACGATAACAGCGGAAGGCTTGGAAGTTAAGTGAGTCCATCAACTCCAGCGGCATCACTGAGTATAGAACCACGACCTAAAACTCCTTAATCGTCGTTTGAAAAGTCTGCAACAGTAACGTTGCAGCCCGAAACGGGTCAGCACATGGAATATGCTGGCAAGATAACACATAGAGAGTAATGGAATGCAACAGCTATACTATATGCATATTTGGCTGGTGGAAAGCTCTATGGTTACAGTTTTGCGTAAAGCCAATTTTTCCCTACTTCAAAGGAATAAATTTAATTACTATCATGGTGGTTGTTAAACATTGAGAATGGTTGGCAGAATTCTCAATCCCAATTAAGCATCATCATTAAAACCCATCAAATTTAATTTAGAGTAACATGTTGAGATTCACATGAAAATTCAGGTACCAGATACTCAAGATGTCCATAACCGGGGACACGGCTAAGCATGATTAGTTTGTTACACTCTGCAGAGGTTTGCGCACTTTTCCCCACAAGACTCGATCGCCTCCGTTTGGTTTCTCGCACTACAGGGTGTTTGAGAAACGGATGACCGAGACACAGTCTTTCAGAAGCGCTAGCACCTTACAACGGATAGACCGGTACACCTACTTTCCCCTACATCTGCTAGTCTACCCTGTAAGAGTTCGCACAACTTAGTCAACTATGCCAGAGCCCATAATGGCTTGTGGCTGCACACGGAAGTTTCTAGTATGAATAATCTCATGATCCCTTTGAGCCTGGGTGGCGGTCCAAAAGAAAACAGGCAAGTCCTGGAAACCCCTGGTGCCTCAATCCACCCAGATGTGTGTTAGGTTGCCACCTTAGATAAACCCTTAATTATAATCTCACATCTGTCATGGATATCACTCACCCAATCCATGTCTACTAGCATAGCATGGCATACTAAGCAAATGTAGATCTAACTCCCAAAGGTTTGATAATAAACAGGTAATAGGTACTACCTCATCTACTTCCCATCCCACAATTTAATTAGATCCTAATCATGCAATGTGTGAGGATTGATCTAATGCAATAAAACTGGGTTGTAGAAAAAGGTATGATCAAAGTGTTACTTGCCTTGCTGATGATCCGCGAAACCTAGAGATTCGATGTAACAGGCGGCGCACTCCGGGTATTCTATCGCAGACAAACAACAAGCATACAATAAGTACTCATCTAATGCACAGGTAAAACTCAAATAAAAGATCTAACCAGAAATTTCAACTGAAGAACCCTGGTTTGCAAAAAGAATCAAATCGAACGAAGCAAAAGAAATCAAACGGCGAAAGAAAACAACTTCGTTCTAGTAATCTGGATCTAGGGCATATTTTACAGTAGCAAAAACATGATTAAGTTTATTATTCGGAAAGAGGGTTTCGAGACGAAACTCTACGCGCTTGAATCGCCTGATTCCGATAAACGAGCGAAAAGTTATACTAAAACGAAAATCGGATCAGAAATCGCGATCAGAAAATAACCGCGGAAAATCCGACGAAAAAGAAAAACGACGAATAGATTATTTTTTTAAATAGCACGGAAAACGAGGCGGCGGCGAACCTCGGGCGACGCGCTGCTCCGGCTAGTCGGCGGCGGCGGGCGGCGGCGGCTGGCTAGGGCGGCGGCTAGGGTTAGGGCGGCGGCTGGGCTCTCTCTCGGCTCGGGCCTCGGGCGCCTTATAAAGGCCCCGGCCAGGGAGTCCTGGCCGAGTACGGCCCAAAGTCGGTTCCGCGTTTTTTTTAAATTCCGCTCGGAAGAAAAATAAAAAGAAAAATACTAAACGGACTCCAAAAATCACGAAATAAATTTTGCCGGGTTTCTAAAATCAAGCCCGATAAAGTGAACATTTATCTGGGCCCAAACTACAACTTTGAAAAACGCGCATTTTTCCTAAATTCAAATAAAAATAACGAAAAACTCCGAAATAAATATTATTTGATTTTTTTATTAAATCCTCAATATTTCTATATTTTGGGAAAGTCATTTTATTCCCTCTCTCATATTTTTGTAATAGAAATAATTGATGATAAAATAAATAAAATCAAATGATCCTATTTACATAATTTGAGAAAACTCAAATATGTAAATAACAAAATCCCCAACTCTCTCCGTGGGTCCTTGAGTTGCTTAGGATTTTCTAGGATCAAAACCAAAGGCAAAATAAAATATGATATGCATGATGACCTAATGTATAACATTCCAAATTGAAAATTTGGGATGTTACACTCTATCCAGGAGGTGAGCCGCATTGGAGCTCCGAACTTGAATTCGGGAGCCGCGGCCCAGGTGGTATCGCGTGTTGGGGAACGTAGTAGTTTCAAAAAATTTCCTACGCACACGCAAGATCATGGTGGTGCATAGCAACGAGAGGGGAGAGTATGTCTATGTACCCTCGTAGACCGAAAGCGGAAGCGTTTATCAACGCGGTTGATGTAGTTGTACACCTTCACGATCTGTCTCAATCAAGTACCGAACGTACGGCACCTTCGTGTTCAGCACACGTTCAGCTCGATGATGTCCTCGCCTTCTTGATCCAACAAGAGGGGCGAAGTAGTAGATGAGTTCCGGCAGCACGACGGCGTGGTGATGGTGTTGGTGAAGAACAATCTCCACAGGGCTTCGCCTAAGCACTACGAAAACTATTACGGAGGATAAACTAGAGGGGACGGGGTTGCCGCCACACGACTTGGTGTTTCTTGATGTGTCTTGGGTGCTAGCCCACCCCTCTATTTATATGTTGAGCCTTGGGGTCGAAACTTGGAGAAAAAGCCTCCACAAAGTCGGTTTCACCCGAAAGGCAAGAGTCCTTCTCAGACTCCAGGGCCCTGGCGTCTGGCCCCTGGACTCCACAAAACTTCCATTTGCGCTTTCAAAAAACCTTGTGGGCTTTCCCCTTCGGACCAAATAAAGTGTTCTCGTACCCAAACATTTCGGGAAACATCCGGAACCCCTTCCGGTGAATTCCGGAACCCTTCTGGAGACCAAACACAATTATCCCATATATGAAACTTTATCTTCGGACCATTCCGGAGTTCCTCGTCATGTCCGTGATCTTATCCGGAACTCCGAACAACATTCGGTTACCAACATACATAACTCATAAAAACTATACCGTCAACGAACGTTAAGCGTGCGGACCCTACGGGTTCGAGAACTATGTAGACATGACCGAGACACTTCTCTGGACAATAACCAATAGCGGAACCTGGATGCCCATATTGGTTCCTATATATTCTACAAAGATCTTTATCGGTCGAACCATATAGCAACATACGTTGTTCCCTTTGTCATCGATATGTTACTTGCCCAAGATTCGATCGTCGGTATCTCAATACCTAGTTCAATCTCGTTACCGGCAAGTATCTTTACTCGTTCCGTAATGCATCATCCCGCAACTAACTCATTAGTCACAATGCTTGCAAGGCTTAGAGTGATTTGCATTACCGAAATGGCCCAGAGATACCTCTTCGACAATCGGAGTGACAAATCCTAATCTCGACCTATGCTAACTCAACAAGTACTATCGGAGACACCTGTTGAGCACCTTTATAATCACCCAGTTACGTTGTGACGTTTGGTAGCACACAAAGTGTTCCTCCGGTATTCGGGAGTTGCATAATCTCATAGTCAGAGGAACATGTATAAGTCATGAAGAAAGCAGTAGCAACAAACTAAACGATCATCGTGCTAAGCTAACGGAATGGGTCAAGTCAATCACATCATTCTCCAATGATGTGATCCCATTAATCAAATGACAACTCATGTCTATGGCTAGGAAACTTAACCATCTTTGATTCAATGATCTAGTCAAGTAGATGCATACTAGTGACACTCAGTTTGTCTATGTATTCACACATGTACTAAGTTTCTGGTCAATACAATTCTAGCATGAATAATAAACATTTATCATGATATAAGGAAATAAATAATAACTTTATTATTGCCTCTAGGGCATATTTCCTTCAGTATCGCACTTGCACTAGAGTCAATAATCTAGTTCACATCGTTATGTGATTTAACACCAATTGTTCACATCTTTATGTTATTAGTTCACATCTCCATGTGACTAACACCCAAAGGGTTTACTAGATTCAATAATCTAGTTCACATCGCTATGTGATTAACACCCAAAGAGTGATCATGTTTTTCTTGTGAGAGAAATTTAGTCAATGGGTCTACAACATTCCGATTCGTATGCATTTCACAAATTTCTATGTCTACAATGCTTTGCACGAAGCTACTCTAGCTAATTGCTCCCACTTTCAATATGTATCCAGATCGAGACTTAGAGTCATCTAGATCGACTTAAATAGCTTGCATCGACGTAACTCTTTACGACAAACTCTTTTGTCACCGCCATAACCGAGAAATATTTCCTTAGTCCTCTAAGGATAACTTTGACCACAATCCAGTGATCTACTCCTAGATCACTATCATACTTCTTTGCCAGAATAATGCTAAGGTATACAATAGGACTGGTAAACAACATAACATTCTTTATAGAACTATGACCGAGGCATAGGGAATTACTTTTCATTCTCTTTCTATTTTCTGCCGTGGTAGGGTTTTGAGTCTTTACTCAACTTCACACCTTGCAACACAGGCAAGAACCCCTTCTTTGACTGTTCCATTTTGAACTACTTCAAAATCTTGTCAAGGTATGTACTCATTGAAAAAACTTATCAAGCGTCTTGATCTATCTCTATAGATCTTGATGCTCAATGTGTAAGCAGCTTCATCGAGGTATTTCTTTGAAAAACTCTTTTCAAACACTCCATTATGCTTTCCAGAAAATTCTACATTATTTCTGATCAACAATATGTCATTCACATATACTCATCAGAAATGCTGTAGTGCTCCCACTCACTTTCTTGTAAATACAGGCTTCACTTCAAGTCTGTATAAAACCATATGCTTTGATCACTTTATCAAAGCATATATTCCAACTCTGAGATGCTTGCACCAGTCCATAGATGGATCGCTGGAGCTTGCTCACTTTGTTAGCACCTTTAGGATTGACAAAACCTTCTGGTTGCATCATATACAACACTTCTTTAAGAAATCCATTAAGGAATACAGTTCTGACATCCATTTGCCAGATTTCGTAAAATACGGCAACTGCTAACATGATTCGGACATACTTTTAAGCATCGATACAAGTGAGAAGATCTCATCGTAGTCAACACCTTGAACTTGTCGAAAACATTTTGCGACAATTCGAGCTTTGTAGATAGTAACACTACAATCAGTGTACGTCTTCCTCTTGAAGATCCATTTATTCTTAATGACTCACCGACCATCGGGCAAGTCAATCAAAGTCCATACTTTGTTCTCATACATGGATCCTATCTCAGATGTCATGGCCTCAAGACATTTCGCGGAATCTGGGCTCATCATCGCTTCCTCATAGTTCGTAGGTTCATCATGGTCCAGTAACATGACCTCTAGAACAAGATTACCATGCCACTCTGGTGCTGATCTCATTCTGGTTGACCTACGAGGTTCGGTAGTAACTTGATCTGAAGTTCCATGATCATCATCATTAGCTTCCTCACTAATTGGTGTAGGAGTCACAGGAATAGATTTCTGTGATGAACTACTTTCCAATAAGGGAGTGGGTTCAATTACCTCATCAAGTTCTACTTTCCTCCCACTAACTTCTTTCGAGAGAAACTCCTTCTCTAGAAAGGATCCACTCTTAGCAACAAAGATCTTGCCTTCCGGATCTGTGATAGAAGGTGTACCCAACAGTTTCTTTTGGGTATCCTATGAAGACACACTTTTCTGATTTAGGTTTCTGCTTATCATGCTGAAACTTTTTCACATAAGCATCACAACCCTAAACTTTAAGAAACGAAAGCTTAGGTTTCTTGCAAAACAACAATTCATACGGTGTCGTCTCAATGGATTTTTAGACAATGCCCTATTTAACGTGAGTGTAGCCGTCTCTAATGCATAGCCCCAAAATGATAGCGGTAAATCAGTAAGAGACATCATAGATCGCACCATATCTATTAAAGTGTGATTATGACGTTCATACACACCATTACGCTGTGGTGTTCTAGGTGGCATGAGTTGCGAAACTATTCTGCATTGTTTCAAATGAAGACCAAACTCGTAACTCAAATATTCTCTTCCACGACCAGATCGTAGAAACTTTATTTTCTTGTTACGATGATTTTCCACTTCACTCTGAAATTCTTTGAACTTTTCAGATGTTTCAGACTTATGTTTCATCAAGTAGATATACCCATATCTGCTCAAATCATCTGTGAAGATTAGAAAATAACGATACCTGCTGCGAGCCTCAACACTATCAGATCGCATACATCATTATGTATTATTTCCAGTAAGTCATTTGCTCGCTCCATTGTTTCGGAGAACGGAGTCTTAGTCATCTTGCCCATGAGGCATGGTTCGCAAGCATCAAGTGATTCATAATCACGTGAATCCAAAAGTCCATTAGCATGGAGTTTCTTCATACGCTTTACACCAATATGACCTAAACGGTAGTGCCACAAATAAGTTGCACTATCATTATTAACTTTGCATCTTTTGGCTTCAATATTATGAATATGTGTATTACTACGATCGAGATCCAATAAACCATTTTAATTGGGTGTATGACCATAGAAGGTTTTATTCATGTAAACAGAACAACAATTATTCTCTAACTTAAATGAATAACCGTATTGCAATAAACATGATCAAATCATATTCATGCTCAACGCAAACACCAAATAACACTTATTTAGGTTCAACATTAATCCCGAAAGTATAGGGAGTGTGCGATGATGATCATATCAATCTTGGAACTACTTCCAACACACATCGTCACTTCACCCTTAACTAGTTTCTGTTCATTCTGCAACTACCGTTTCGAGTTACTACTCTTAGCAACTGAACCAGTATCAAATGCCGAGGGGTTTCTATAAACACTAGTAAAGTAAACATCAATAACATGTATATCCAATATACCTTTGTTCACTATGCCATCCTTCTTATCTGGCAAATACTTGGGGCAGTTCTGCTTCCAGTGACCAGTCCCTTTGCAGTAGAAGCACTTAGTCTCAGGCTTAGATCTAGACTTGGGCTTCTTCACTTGAGCAGCAACTTGCTTGCCGTTCTTCTTGAAGTTATCCTTCTTCCCTTCGCCCTTTTCTTGAAACTAGTGGTCTTGTCAACCATCAATACTTGATGCTTTTCTTGATTTCTACCTTCATCGATTTCAGCATCACGAAGAGCTTGGGAATCGTTTCTATTATCCCTTGCATATTATAGTTCATCACGAAGTTCCAATAACTTGGTGATAGTGACTAGAGAACTCTGTCAATCACTATCTTATCTGTAAGATTAACTCCCATTTGATTCAAGTGATTGTAGTACTCAGACATTCTGAGCACATGCTTACTAGCTGAGCTATTCTCCTCCATCTTGTAGGAAAAGTGCTTGTCAAAGGTCTCATACCTTTCGACATGGGCATGAGTCTGAAATACTAATTTCAACTCTTGGAACATCTCATATGCTCCGTGGCATTTCAAAACGTCTTTGAAGCCTCGATTCTAAGCCGTAAAGCATGGTGCATTAAACTATCAAGTAGTCATCATATCGAGCTCGCCAAACGTTCATAACGTCTGCATCTGCTCCTGCAATTGGTTTGTCACCTAGTGGTGCAGCAAGGACATAATTCTTCTGTGCAGCAATGAGGATAATCCTCAAATCACGGATCCAATCCGCATCATTGCTACTAACATTTTTCAACTTAGTTTTTCTCTAGGAACATATCAAAATAAACGGGGAGCTACATCGCGAGCTATTGATCTACAACATAGATATGCAAATACTATCAGGACTAAGTTCATGATAAATTAAAGTTCAATTAATCATATTTAAGAACTCCCACTTAGATAGACATCTCTCTAATCATCTAAGTGATTATGTGATCCAAATCAACTAAACCATGACCGATCATCACGTGAAATGGAGTAGTTTTCAATGGTGAGCATCACTATGTTGATCATATCTACTATATGATTCACGCTCAACCTTTCGGTCTCAGTGTTCCCAGGCCATATCTGCATATGCTAGGCTCGTCAAGTTTAACCCGAGTATTTCTGCATGTGCAAAACTGGCTTGCACCCGTTGTATGTGAACGTAGAGCTTATCACACCCGATCATCACATGGTGTCTCGGCACGACGAACTTTGGCAACGGTGCATACTAAGGGAGAACACTTGTACCTTTAAATTTTAGTGAGAGATCATCTAATAATGCTACCGTCAATCAAGCAGAATAAGATGCATAAAGGATAAACATCACATGCAATCAATATAAGTGATATGATATGGACATCATCATCTTGTGCCTGTGATCTCCATCTCCAAAGCACCTTCATGATCACCATCGTCACCGGCGTGACACCTTGATCCCCATCGTAGCATCGTTGTCGTCTCACCAACTATTTCTTCTACGACTATCGCTACCGCTTAGTGATAGAGTAAAGCAATTACAGGGCAATTGCATTGCATACAATAAAGCGACAACCATGTGGCTCCTGCCAGTTTCTGATAACTCCGTTACAAAACTTGATCATCTCATACAATAAAATATAGCATCATGCCTTGACCATATCACATCACAACATGCCCTGCAAAAACAAGTTAGACGTCCTCTAATTTGTTGTTGCAAGTTTTACGTAGCTGCTACGGCCTGAGAAAAAATCGTTCTTACCTACGCATCAAAACCACAACGATATTTCGTCAAGTTAGTGCTATTTTAACCTTCAACAAAGACCGGGCGTAGTCACACTCGGTTCAACTAAAGTTAGAGAAACTGACACTCCAGCCACCTGTGTGTAAAGCACGTCGGTAGAACCAGTCTCGCGTAAGCGTACGCGTAATGTCGGTCCGGGCCGCTTCATCCAACAATACCGCCGAACCAAAGTATGACATGCTGGTAAGCAGTATGACTTGTATCACCCACAACTCACTTGTGTTCTACTCATGCATATAACATCTATTCATAAACCTGGCTCTGATGGCACTATTGGGGAACATAGTAATTTTAAAAAAAATCCTATGCACACGCAAGATCATGGTGATTCATAGCAATGAGAGGGGAGAGTATGTCTATGTACCCTCGTAGACCGAAAGCAGAAGCGTTTATCAATGCAGTTGATGTAGTCGTACACCTTCACGATCCGTCCCAATCAACTACCGAACCTACGACACCTCCATGTTCAGCACACGTTCAGCTTGATGACATCCTCGCCTTCTTGATCCAGCAAGAGGGGCAAAGTAGTAGATGAGTTCCGGCAGCACGACGACATGGTGACGGTGTTGGTGAAGAACATTCTCCGCAGGGCTTCGCCTAAGCACTACAAAAACTATTACGGAGGATAAACTAGAGGGGACGGGGTTGCCGGCACACGGCTTGGTGTTTCTTGATGTATCTTGTGTGCTAGCCCTACCCCTATATTTATATGTTGTGCCTTGGTGTCGAAACTTGGAGAAAAAGCCTCCACAAAGTCGGTTTCACCCGAAAGGCAAGAGTCCTTCTCGGACTCTAGGGCCAGACGCCAGGGTTCCCGGCATCTGGACCCAGACGCCAGGGACCCTAGCGTCTGGCCCCCGGACTCCGCAAAACTTCCTTTTGCGCTTTCCAAAAACCTTGTGGGCTTTCCCCTTTGGCCCAAATAAAGTGTTCTCATACCCAAACTTTTCGAGAAACATCCGGAACCCCTTCCGGTGAATTCCGGAACCCTTCCGGAGACCAAACACTATTATCCCATATATCAAACATTATCTCCGTACCATTCCAGAGTTCCTCGTCATGTCCGTGATCTTATCCGGATCTCCGAACAACATTCGGTTACCAACATACATAACTCATAAAAACTATATCGTTAACGAACGTTAAGCGTGCGGACCCTACGGGTGCAAGAACTATGTAGACATGACCGAGACACTTCTCTGGTCAATAACCAATAGCTTAACCTGGATGCCCATATCGGTTTCTACATATTCTACGAAGATCTTTATCGGTCGAACCACATAACAACATATGTTGTTCCCTTTATCATCGGTATGTTACTTGCCCGAGATTTGATCGTCGGTATCTCAATACCTAGTTCAATCTCATTACCAGCAAGTCTCTTTACTCGTTCCGTAATGCATCATCCCACAACTAACTCATTAGTCACAATGCTTGCAAGGCTTAGAGTGATGTGCATTACCGAGAGGGCCCAGAGATACCTCTTCGACAATCGGAGTGACAAATCCTAATCTCGATCTATGCCAACTCAACAAGTACCATCGGAGACACCTATAGAGCACCTTCATAATCACCTAGTTACGTTGTGATGTTTGGTAGCACAAAAAGTGTTCCTCCAGTATTCGGGAGTTGCATAATCTCATAGTCAGAGGAACATGTATAAGTCATGAAGAAAGCAGTAGCAACAAACTAAACGATCATCGTGCTAAGCTAACGGAATGGGTCAAGTCAATCACATCATTCTCCAATGATGTGATCCCGTTAATCAAATGACAACTCATGTCTATGGCTAGGAAACTTAACCATCTTTGATTCAACGAGCTAGTCAAATAGAGGCATACTAGTGACACTCAGTTTGTCTATGTATTCACACATGTACTAAGTTTCCGGTTAATACAATTCTAGCATGAATAATAAACATTTATGATGTTATAAGGAAATAAATAATAACTTCATTATTGCCTCTAGGGAATATTTCCTTCATCGCGGGGCTCTATGATATAGAACCATAGTTTCTGCCACTGTTTAACGGTCTCCACAAAAGTACCCTTGGGCCATGTGATGTTGGGCAGCTTGCTCACCATGGCGCCTCCGCACTCCGTGTGTTGTCCATCCACCACCTTTGGTTTCACATTGAAGATCTTGAGCCACAGTCCGAAGTGAGGTGGAATGCAGAGGAAAGCCTCACACACGACAATGAATGACGAGATGTTGAGGAAAGAGTTTGGAGCTAGATCATGGAGATCTAGTCCGTAATAAAACATGAGTCCGCGGACGAAAGGGTGGATAGGAAACCCTAACCCGCAGACGAAATGGGGGATAAACACCACCCTCTCATTGGGCTTCGGGGTGGGGACGATTTTCCCTTGGCCGGAAGCTGATGGGTGATTTCCTTCGCCAGATACCCGGCCTCCCGAAGCTTGGTGATGTCCTTCTCCTTGACGGAGGAGGCCATCCATTTGCCTTGTGCTCCAGATCCAGACATGGTCGAGTGCTTCGTTGAGGCAAAAAAGATGAGGACTCGGGTGTTGGAGCTTGAGAATTGGGGGGGGGGGCAAAGAGAAGGAGAAGGCATGGGTGAAAGAAGGGAATCCTTATCTCCTTATAAAGGAAGTGAATATCAAGCGCCTCCCCACTCGCCTTGAAACTCTCCTGTTCCCAAGGGCCATGCGAACGGCGCGGTTGGATTACCCACGCCCGTATTGATGAGAATCCCACAATAAGGGGACACGATCTCTGCTCTGACAAGATGTGCCAATGAGACCGCGTCTCGAAGCGGCAGGCCAAAAAACGGGTTGATATAATAACCGGGTGGTGACGTGATATCACGTCGCAGAAAAATTGTCAGCAGATTGGACTCGCAAAATATTATTTCCTCTGCGGTGGTGTGTGGTATTTGTTTTGAAGAGCCGGACACGTTGTTTGCGTCCGAGACCGTGTTGGAGTGTTCAGAGAAGGAACCCGCCTTGCAATGCTGAAGACAATTTACGCGCCGAACACCTCGTGATTGAAGCCTGGTTCAGGGGCTACTGAGGGCGTCCTAGATTAGGGGGTCCTCGGTGTTTGGTCTATGGTACGTGGGTCGGACTGATGGACTGTGAAGATACAAGACTGAAGACTATCTCCCGTGTACGGATGGGACTCTCCTTGGCGTGGAAGGCAAGCTTGGCATCCCAATATGAAGATTCCTTTCTCTGTAACCGACTTTGTACAACCATAGTCCCCCGGTCTCTATATAAACTGGATGGCTTAGTCTGTAGAGACAAAGAATCATACTCATAGTCATATAGGCTAGACTCTTAGGGTTTTAGCCATTACAATCTCCAGGTAGATCAACTCTTGTAATACTCATATTCATTTAGATCAATCAAGCAGGAAGTAGGGTATTACCTCCATAGAGAGGGCCCGAACCTGGGTAAACATCGTGTCCCCTGTCTCCTGTTACTATCGACCTTAGACACACAGTTCGGGACCCCCTACCCGAGATCTGCCGGTTTTGACACCGACACGGCCCCCTCTCGCCTTCACCCTATAAATAGAGGGGGGTAGGAGGGCAGCCGCACCCTTCCCTGGCGCAGCCCCTCCCTCCTCCAAAACCTCCTCCTCCTCCGTAGTGCTTAGCGAAGCTCTACCGGAGAACCACGAACTCCACCACCACCACGCCGTCGTGCTGCCGGCGTTCTCCCTCAACTTCTCCTCTCCCCTATCTGGATCAAGAAGGAGGAGATGTACCCGGGATGTAC
Organism: Triticum urartu; assembly: GCF_003073215.2. NCBI lineage: Eukaryota > Viridiplantae > Streptophyta > Magnoliopsida > Poales > Poaceae > Triticum > Triticum urartu. Next base: position 579,235,517 of record NC_053026.1, on the reverse strand, counting down.
ATGTGTTGAACACGGAGGCGCCGTCCATTCGATGCTTGATCGGATCTTCCGCGATTTGAATCGCCGCGAGTACGATTCCATCGACCTGGTTCTTGTAACGCTTCCGCTTAGGGATCTTCAAGGGTATGAAGATGCACTCCCTCTCCCCCGTTGCTAGCATCTCCTAGATTGATCTTGGTGAAACATAGGGAAATTTTGAATTATTACTACATTCCCCAACATCAAAACCAAAGACAAATGACAACCAGAGCAAGTCTGTCAACACTTCTGACTAGGAGACCCTAAGAAAAGACAACCAACCTACCATCACCCGGGAGAACCTACTAAGTGCACAAGCCATCATTACTTCATATAAGCTCAGAGATCAACAATGAAACATCACACTCCTGTGGCCTGACCCATTCCCAATGCAGCTATTACGGGCTTTAACCATGCCTTTATATGGCTTCTTTCATCAGCACACGGACGGCTTCCTAGAACACATCTTTATCAGCATTCTTAAAAAGACATGCCCAATATGACATAAACGAGCACATGGTGTAAACAGCCTCAAAAGGAGAGTGAATAACATGTCCATCAAAGGTTACTTTGTTTCTTCGGGTCCAAATGATCTAGCACACAGTAGGAATGCACATCAAGTAATACTTATGCCTTCGACCCCCCCCCCCCCCCCCCCCCCCCGCCTCCCGGTAAGAAGGAATAAAGCCATGCAAAGCTATGCCAGTACTTTACCAACAATCTTCTCTTAACAGTAGTACCAATGTCAACTTATGAACATCCATTGACGTGACTCATAGTTGTGAAATCACCGGCATGAAAGACTACAACCATCATTGATTTTGTGTAATGAATCAAATTTCAGTCCCTTCTCTTAATCAAGTGTGTTCCATGCGTGGTTCAGTTTTCTTTATCTGAAGCTAGCAACTATTAGGGTACTACTAATGTGCACAATCGTTTGCCTCTTCAGTGTTAAACTAACCATGCTTAACAGATTTCAATCAAATGGTTGTACAACTAGACCATGATTTCGAACTGAACGTGCGCTTTCCGAGTTGCAATTGTGTGATTTGTAACTGGTTTCTTATTACTGCATCTTACTAGGCTCGTAGTTCTCGCAAAAATTGCTGCAGATCATGTTTTTTTACTGCTGCATTTCTAACTGAATGTGCACTTTTCATGCTTTCTAACTTGTTTCTTATTATTGCATCTTATGCTTTGTTATCTGAATTTTATGTTGTTGACCATCCGTTGACGTCGTATCTCTTTGCCGATTGCTTTCCGACTTAGGGCATTAGACTTTTCAATTGACATATTCTCTAACTCTGGAATCAATTGTCTGAATCTAGCATAGACTTCAACTATTAGGATACCAATATGCATTTTCAAATCCTATGAACTCATAACTAACTCATAGAAAACTAGGACAAATATAAATCTTAGAAAAAATAATGCCCTGCACATATGCACTTTTGACAATGGGTTTTATGGAATGGAAATTTATATGGCTATTAATAAAACTATGAATGACTTTAGGGTTTAAGAAATAGTCATTTTAATTCCCAAAACTCCAAATATTCAGTAAAGCTCATGCAATGCAAGGTTTACAAATGCACATCCTAAATTTGGAAAATTTGAGATGTGAAAGGGCACCCCCTGGTATGTGGTCGGCCGGCACTATCCTCGTCTGCTCTTAAGCCCAACCGACCTTTCGATTAATTCCTATTGGTGATCCATCACACTGCGGGTTATTATAATTTTTCTCCATTGTGACATAATAATTTGACTGCTGTTTGTCCAACACATGCAATAGAATAGATTGACCATTTTAGATTTCTTTGAAAGATGCTTGCGCCCCACTATATTAATATAGCAAACACCCGATACAACCAACAATAGTTGCTGGGGCGGAGGCAACACAATCACGCCCAAAAGAAAAGACAAAGAAAGTACAGAAAAAAACAAATGCTGACAACGACATATCAAGAAAAAAAGAAAGGGGCCTCGCAACCGTTGTGCCCACCGGAGTGTTGGGGAACGTAGAATTTCAAAAAATTTACCTATGATCACGCAAGATCTATCTAGGAGATGCATAGCAATGAGAGGGGGAGGGTGTGTCTATGTACCCTCGTAGACTGAAAGCGGAAGCGTTTAGTAACACGGTTGATGTAGTCGAACGTCTTCGTGATCGAACCGATCCAAGTACCGAACGTACGGCACCTCCGTGATCTGCACACGTTCAGCTCGGTGACGTCCCTCAAACTCTTGATCCAGTTGAGGCCGAGGGAGAGTTCCATCGGCATGATGGCATGGTGACGGTGATGATGAAGTTACCGACACAGGGCTTCCCTAAGCACTACAACGATATGACCGAGGTGTGTAACTCTGGAGGGTGAGGGAGTCCTGGACTAAGGGGTCCTCGGGCGTCCGGCCTGTTAGCCATGTGCCGGACTGATGGGCTGTGAAGAACACGAAGACCGAAGACTGCCCTGTGTCCGGATGGGACTCTCCTTGGCATGGAGGGCAAGCTTGGCGAACAAACATGTAGATTCCTTTCTTTGTAACCGACCTTGTGTAACCCTAGATCCTCCCGATATCTATATAAACCGGAGGACTTAGTCCGGAGAGGAGAGTTATATTCATTACGATAGCCATACAAGCTAGACCTCTAGGATTTAGCCATTACGATCTCGTGGTAGATCAAATCTTGTAATACTCATATTCATCAATATCAATCGAGCAGGACATAGGGTATTACCTCCATAGAGAGGGCCCGAACCTGGGTAAACATTGTGTCCCCTGTCTCCTGTTACCATCGACCTTAGACGCACAGTTCGGGACCCCCTACCCGAGATCCACCAGTTTTGACACCGACATTGGTGCTTTCATTGAGAGTTCCACTGTGCCGTCCTCAAATGGTTTGATGGCCCCTTCAATCGTCAACAATGATGTTGTCCAAGGAGAAACCTTCCTCCTCGGACAGATTTTCTTGTTCGGCGGCTTTGCACTGTGGGCCAACTCGTTTGGCCATCTGGAGCAGATCTATAGCTACACCCCTGGCCATCAGGTCAGATTTGGGAGCTTGAACTACGTCGCGGACATCCGCGGAGATTTGATCTTCGCTGGATTCGAGACCGTGGCGATCGCTCCTGGTCACCTCGATGAACATGACCTAAATTTGTCATCGGACCACATTCAGGAGATAGCTCCTGTAACTGCTCTGGCCTTAGATCCGGAGCATACGGAGCCATCTAAGGACTGGACGTTCAACCCCACCATGGAGGCCACAGATTCCCTGGCGTTGGAGCTGCACATGGACTTAAACTCACACAATATTTGTGTCACCGGAACCCCGGACTCGTCTCTGGGTGTAAGTTCTGAACCATGTCAGTCCATGGATGCCGAACTTGATCGTTTATCAATCTTCGAGTTCAGCGCCGCAGACATCTTGTAGCACTCACCCTTGGGCGATGTGCTAAGCTCATTAAAGAACCTGTCCTTGGCAGGAGACTCACAGCCGAACTATACCTGATTCGAACTAGAAGCTAATGATAGGGAATTTCGCTCCCCACCCGCCACCCACTTTATAGCCACTGTCGAAGACTTAACTGACATGCTCGATTACGACTCCGATGACATCGACAGTATGGACGACGATGCCGGAGAAGAAGAGGCTCAGGACCCCCCATTCACCGGACGTTGGACGGCCACTTCCTCGTACGATGTGTACATGGTGGATGCACCAAAGGAGAATAGCGGCGATGACAAAGAAAATCCAATTGAGAATAAACCTCCCGAGACAGAGCAAAAATGCCGGCGTCCTCGACGCCGCTCTAAGTCACGTCGTTCAAAGGACGGCAAAACCGGCACCGGAGAAGACAATACTCCGGACGATGCCAAAAACAATGAAGACCTTGCTAAGGTAACATCCGAACAGGAGGAGCAAGAAAACGGGCAAGCCAGCCCTGACGAACAGGCCAGGCCCAATGACTCGGAGGATGGTAGTTATCATCCGCTCTCTGAGGATGAGGAAAGCCTCGGCAACGAAGATTTCATCGTGCCTGAGGAACCTCTCGAGCAGGAGCGCTTCAAGCGCCAGCTAATAGCCACCGCAAGGAGCCTGAAAAAGAAGCAGCAACAGCTTCAAGTTGACCAAGATCTGCTCATCGACAGGTGGACTGATGTTCTGGCAGCCGAAGAATACGGCCTCAGATGCCCAGCCAAGAGTTACCCAAAATGAAGATTGCTACCTCAGTCAATGGAGAGGCGCCGGAGCCCATACTTCCCTCGTGTAATGCGGCCGGCCGAACACTACGCAGTCGGGACAGTGCGGCGGACCGACCACCTCGTGGTTGGGATAGAGCGGCAACTCAAGCCGAACAACAGCTCGCCCCGCCGCCATGAAAAAATAGAGACAAAATAGTTCAGGGTCATACACACGACCTCCGGCAGACCCTGGATAGTAGAGCAGGATATACCCGATCGATTTATGGATCGCGAGGACGTTCCTCGACACGTGATGATGGCTACCTATTCGGACATGACAAACCTAGTCACACCCGAGCCGACAACCGCAGATGGACTCCATCAGAGCTACATCGCGACATGGCCTGATATAGAGGCGCCGCACACCCTCTTTTCTTCACCGATGAAGTAATGGATCATGAATTACCCGAAGGGTTCAAACCCGTTAACATTGAATCATACGACAGAACAACCGACCCCGCGGTATGGATCGAGGATTTTATTTTCCATATCCACATGGCCCGCAGTGATGACCTCCACGCTATAAAATACCTCCCACTAAAGCTCAAAGGGCCAGCTCGGTACTGGTTAAACAACCTGCCTGAAAACTCTATCGGCAGCTCGGAGGACTTGGAAGAAGCCTTCCTTGACAACTTCCAAGGTACATATGTCTGACCACCAGATGCCGATGACTTAAGCCACATAGTCCAACAACCTGGAGAGTCAGCCAGGAAATTTTGAACTAGGTTCCTAACCAAAAAGAACTAGATCATCGACTGTCCGGATGCCGAAGCTCTAGCGGCCTTTAAAGATAGCATCCGCGACGAATGGCTCGCCCGCCACCTCATCCAAGAAAAGCCGAAATCCATGGCAGCCCTCACAGCACTTATGACCCACTTTTGTTTGGGTGAGGATAGCTGGCTGGCTCGTAGTAAAAATACGGCCAGCGACGCAGGCCCCTCTGAGGCCAAAAACAGCAACGACAAGCTCCGACATAATAAATGTTGGGGAACGTAGTAATTTCAAAAAATTTCATATGCACACGCAAG
>NC_053026.1:579131115-579228747 GCF_003073215.2 Triticum urartu | reverse complement strand
CCTCCACGCCAAGGAAAGTCCCTTCCGGACACGGGACGAAGTCTTCAATCTTGTATCTTCATAGTCCAGGAGTCCGGCTGAAGGTATAGTCCGGCTATGCGAACACCCCCTAATCCAGGACTCCCTCTATAGCCCCTGAACCAGGCTTCAATGACGACGAGTCCGGCGCGCAGATTGTCTTCGGCATTGCAAAGCGGGTTCCTCCTCCAAGTACTTCATAGAAGATTTTGAACACAAAGATAGTGTCCGGCTCTGCAAAATAAGTTTCCACATATTGCCATAGAGAGAATAATATTTACACAAATCTAATCTGCTGACGTATTCCGTAGTGTGACATCACACCACGGCCAAGCCTTTATTCGAATCGTTTTACTGTCCCATCTCAGCGTGTTATGCGAGGCGGTTTCCTTGGCACGTCTTGTTAAAGAAGAGATCGTGTCCCCTTATTCCGGGATTCTCATCAATATGGGCGTGGGTAACCCAACCGCGCCATTGATTATGGCGCTTGGGAGATAAGCGAGTTTTACCAGGCTGGTGGGGACGCATAGTCGCGTCCACCCATATAAGGGGATAAGGATCCACCTTTTCACCTACGCCTTCTTCCTCCTTTGCCTATCCATTTTCGCGCACTCGAGCTCCAGCGCCCAAGTCCGCACTCCCCACCTCAACCTTCTCCAGCCATGTCCGGAGCGGGAGGCAAGTGGATGGTCTCCTTCGTTACGGAGGGACACATCAAAAGACTAAGGAAGGCCGGATACTTGTCCAACGACATTGCGCACCGGCCTCCCGAAGAGGGGTAGCTCATCCCTACCCCTAGGCCCCATGAGAGGGTGGTGTTCCTCCCCCATTTCCTCTGCGGACTGGGTTTCCCTCTCCACCCATTTGTCCGGGGGCTCATGTTCTACTATGGCCTGGATTTCCACGATCTGCCCCCGAACTTTGTCCTCAACATCTCGGCGTTTATCGTCGTGTGCGAGGCCTTCCTCCGCATCTGCCCCCATTTCGGCCTATGGCTCAAGACTTTTAATGTCAAGCCGAAGGTGGTGCGCGGCAACCAGGAGGAGTGCGGAGGCGCCATGGTGGGCAAGATGCCCAACATCCTATGGCTCGAGAGCTCCTTTGTGGAGACCCTGAAGGGGTGGCAATCAGGGTGGTTTTACATCACCGAGCCGCGCGACCCTAAGTGGGTCGCAGCCCCCGAGTTCCGATCCGGACCCCCAACGCGGCTCACGTCTTGGAAAGAGACGGGCCTGTCATGGGGTAAAAGAGGAGAGCTGTCCAGACTCCAAACATGCGTCCAAACCCTGGTGGACAAGCAGCTCAAGCTTGTCAACGTAGTCCAGGTTATGCTCATCCGCCGGATCCTCCCGTGTCAACAACAGGCTTTCAACCTGTGGGAGTTCGACCCGGTGCGGCACCGAACTCTGAGCAGGCTCTTCGACACGACGTATGAAGATGCCTGGAAGGTGCTTTTCAAAGGCGCCGAGGCCCCCGCATCCGCTACCGAGGATCGCGGATTCAGTACGCAGCGTCACGCTCGTGCGGTAAGCTATTTTTACCTTCTACAGGGTATCAGTTTTTCATAGTTTGACTCCATGCGAGATCTAAGCTCCCTTACCTTTGACAGGATTGGCAGGAGACGTCCGAACAAATCAACTGTCCGGCTCCTTTGCCCGAAGGGCCAGCGGACGCTCGCTTGGCGAAGCTGCTGGTTCCGGCACCCTATGTGGTGCCGGAGAAGAAGGCCAAGAAGAAGGCCGCGGGGACTCGAAAGAGTGCCCGGCGCCAGGAGGTGTCGGATCCATCATCCGACGGCTCCAAGACGCACTCCTCCCACGAAGACGAGGAGGAGGAAGAAGAGACGTCTCCCCCCCCCAGCGGGGGAAGGGAAGAAAAGGAAGGCCGCCCCAACTGGGGAGGCCGAAGGGTCCAAGAAGGGGAAAACCCTTCCTCCGGACTACTCCACCGACGCCGACGACGGCGAAGAGGAGTGGCCGCACAGGGCCAAGCCCCTGGCGAAATCGTAAGTATCCGGATACCAGAGTACTTCATAGTATTCCTTTATTGCACAGCTTTCCCTTATGTCGAATACGAATATGCAGCCCACCAAAAGACCGGCTCGACGCGTCGTCGAGCGGTTCACTGGACTCGTCGGACGTGAATTCGCTTCCGACGGCTTCCTCCCCCCGCCCTACGGACGCCGCCGAAGTGTTGCCCCAACAGGTTCCAAGCCAGGAGGAGGTGGTCCTGGAGGCGCCGCAAGGCGACCTCCCGGACTCCAGGGGTGAAGGGGATAAAATCTCCCAGGGCTCCAAGTCCGGCTCCAGGCCGAACACCGCTCCGGAACCTTCAAAGGTTCCAGAGTCCGGCGGGCGACCTCCTTCCAAGAGGAGCGAGCCCTCCGTGCCGGTGACCCCCGTCCAACCGGAGGCGCCGGACAATCTGTTGGAGGCGCTCCAAGGCGCCTCCATCGACGAGGAGCACCGCACCATTATGAGTGCGGTGGTCCAGAAGGTTCGGTCCGCCAAGAGCGGACTGACTGAAGCTTGTGCTAGCCTTTTAACAGGCTTTGAGGTAAGTAAAGAATGTGTAAATAATATTACCGCATAGACAGTAGCCCCTGATGCTCTGTTTCGCGTTCGGGAAGAAAAGCCGAATAGAGGATCAAATGAAATTCACAGGAGTCTAACAAAAAAGAGTCAATATGCGTATGCAGGCTTCTCTGCTGGCGTCCGCCGCACAGACTGCGGAAGTGGACATGCAAAAGCAGAACCTCGAGCAGTCCGAGCAAGAGCTCGGGCGTGTCAAGAAGCATCTCGAGGACAAGGAAGGTAAGAAATACCTTGTTTAAATATATATAAAAAGGTGCAATTGCAAAAAATGACAGGATTATCGTGGCTATTGTAAGGGCCACGTCTGAGGTGGCGACCCTTAAGCAAGCGCTACTCAAGGCCGAGAAGACGGCGGCCACGGAGCGCACCGAGCGAGAGAAGTATGAGGCCGAGGTTGGCAAGGTGCGGCAAGAGCTTCAGGCTCTCATGGAAAAACATGAGAGTTTGGAGCTTGACTCAAAGACGCGAGCGTCCGAGCTTGCGGTGGCTATTGAAAATGCCAAGTCTGCCAAGGCCGAATCCCAGAAGGCCCTCCAGGAGTTGGATGAGGTGAAGAAGATAGCGGCGGGTAAGGCATTCTTTATGCAAAGCAAACACATAAACGTGAGTTACTTGTTACTTACCCGAATCCGGAGCTCTCCAGGAGTGTTCGCAGATCTTCCCCGGAGTGTGTCCGATGCCGCCGCATTCTATCGAGCCGAGGAGGGCAACTCGACAGAGAAGGTGTTCTGGTCTCAGTATGCTGAGGCCGGACACCACGTGCCCCTGAGCGACCAGCTGAAGCAACTGGTCGAGCTCCACAAGGCGGCCGAACAGGCCATGAAGGGCCTCATAGTTCGGCTGTGGCCTGGAGAGGCTCTGCCTGGGAGCTATTTCGGGCTGGTGCGGCGGCTGGTGGAGGCCTGTCCAAGGCTCGAAGTCATCAAGCGCTCCGTCTGCATTGAAGGTGCCCGTAGGGCCCTAGACCGTGCTAAGGTGCACTGGGGCAAGCTGGATGTTGAGAAGCTTGTGAAGGACGGGCCACCGCCGGGGAAAGAACATCACAAGCCCGAGAATTATTATAAGGATGTTCTGAAGGGTGCCTGCCTTGTGGATAATGAATGTTCTAGGGATGTAATTTTTTAGTGAAACTTGCTCGTTTTGTCCTGTGCGCTGAAAACTTGTTCATATGCGCTAAGCAATGCTGTTGGAATTTAAAATATTACCTTCTGTGCGGCTGTTTATCAATTCTGAGAGATGGCGAGTCGTCGGCTTCTGCCCTCATGCCGCTAGTGCTGGGGTGTTCGGGGATAAACCTGAGCACTCTTTTTCCCATGTTTGGGTCCTTCGAGGGAGGCGCTCAGCCCAACAAACAAGGCAATCAGACTATAATGCGTGAACACTCTCACTTAGCCATAGAATTCTATAATTTTAAATTTCGGCGAAGCCCCTGGTATTCGGAAGACCGAGTTCGGAGCGCTATCCACGACTTGGCCGGACAGAGCCAACTCCTCGCTCTAAGCGGCATAAGTCTTTAGGGACTCGAAACACCTCTCGAACAGCGACCAGCTCTTGCTTCATCATGACAGTCAGTTTTAGCTTTCTCCACTGAGGTGCTCGACCCAGCTCAACTGGGGCACAATCGCAGTGGTTCTCCTAGTGCTACCTTAGCCGATATAGCAGAACGTAAGGCACCAAAACATAGGAGCCGGGCAAACCCAACTATTGACCCAAGACATGATTCGGAGCCGATGCATATAATGCTATAAGTTCGGGGTGCCGCACTTGTTAAAGTGTTCGGACTTCTCACACCATGTTGAGGGGTACTAAAGCCCCTGGCGTATCTTGGCCGTACCGAAGTGCACGGGTGCAACATGTCATTAAGGAACATATATTTGTAAAAAAAGAGTAATGCAAAAATAGACAGAAGCTATGCAGGGCTGCGATCAAAGCAGAACGATACAAATAATGTGATAAGCAAAAGGTTGGACTATTTTAACATGTCCGTTCCAAGGGCAGGATGCGGAATGATATGCGAAACAGGTATACTGCTCGTGATAGAGACCACCTGGGAGTTCCGTAATGTGGCATGGCTTGTCTGCTTCCCTGGTTCTTGCATCGTTTGTGCGGCAATTGAACTGCCGAACAGGCCTTCCGAAGAGTGGAGTCCTGAAAGTAAGAGAAAATTAAAAAATCGGCAGTCCCCGGTGCGGTTTAAGCCGTGTTTTGGGCGTGCCGTGATGGTGCCCCTCCCCCTGTACCCATGGTATTTCTAGAGCGTAGTTATGTACGCGAAGTACTGGTGCCGCATTTTTGCGAGGGCTGGGGTTGGGGCCGCATTGCTACACCTGCTCGGAACGTGCCAGGCGGTCTTGTTGTAGGTTACTCCGGGCGCGCTGGATGGTGTCCGGACGTTTAATGGCTAGACTGGAGAACTGCTTGGAAAGGCTGCTTTGTACTTCCGCTGCAAGGGCCACCGTGTGCTCCTCCGTTCGGAGGGAGTGTTCGGTGTTTCCATTGACCGTAATTACTCCTCGAGGGCCTGGCATCTTGAGCTTAAGGTATGCGTAGTGCGGTACCGCATTGAACTTGGCGAATGCGGTTCGTCCGAGCAGCGCGTGATGGCCACTGCGGAATGGGACTATGTCGAAGATTAACTCCTCGCTTCGGAAATTATCCGGAGATCCGAAGACCACTTCAAGTGTGACTGAGCCTGTACAGTTGGCCTCTACACCTGGTATTACGCCTTTAAAGGTCGTTTTGGTGGGCCTAATCCTCGAGGGATCTATGCCCATTTTCCGCACTGTATCCTGGTAAAGCAGGTTCAGGCTACTGCCGCCGTCCATAAGGACTCTAGTGAGATGAAATCCGTCAATAATTGGGTCTAGAACCAATGCGGCGAATCCGCCATGATGGGTGCTAGTGGGATGGTCCCTTCGATCAAAGGTGATCGGGCAGGAGGACCATGGGTTGAACTTTGGGGCGACTGGCTCTATCGTGTATACGTCCCTTAACGCGCGCTTCCGCTCCCTCTTGGGGATGTGGGTTGCGTATATCATGTTCACCGTCCGCACTTGTGGGGGAAAACCCTTCTGTCCACTGTTGTTTGGCGGCCGGGGCTCTTCATCGTCATCGCTATGCAGCCCCTTGTCTGTATTTTCGGCATTTAACTTGCATGTCTGCTTGAACACCCAACAATCCCTGTTGGTGTGATTGGCCGGCTTTTCGGGGGTGCCATGTATCTGGCACAAGCGGTCGAGTATTCGGTCCAAACTGGACGGGCCCCTAGGATTTCTTTTGAATGGCTTTTTCCGCTGACCGGATTTATAGCCTCTGAATCCGGCATTGACTGCCGTATCCTCAACGTTGTCGCCGTTAATGCGGCGCTTCTGCTTGTTGCGACGCGACCTGCCACTACTGTCCCTAGTATCCGAATTACCAGGGTTCTTGGTCATGTTGTTGCTACGAGCAAGCCAGCTGTCTTCTCCCGCGCAAAAGCGGGTCATGAGTGTCGTGAGTGCTGCCATAGATTTCGGCTTTTCCTGTCCAAGGTGCCAGGCAAGCCACTCGTCACGGATATTGTGCTTGAAGGCTGCTAGGGCCTCAGCGCCCGGACAGTCGACTATTTGATTTTTCTTTGTTAGGAACCGTGTCCAGAATTGCCTGGCCGATTCCTCTGGCTGCTGAATTACGTGACTTAGGTCATCGGCGTCTGGGCGTCGCACATAAGTGCCCTGGAAATTGTCGAGGAATGCGGCTTCCAGGTCCTCCCAACAACTGATTGATCCTGTTGGCAAGCTGTTAAGACAATGCCGAGATGGTCCTTTAAGCTTGAGTGGGAGGTATTTGATGGCGTGGAAATCATCGCCGCGGGCCATGTGGATATGAAGGAGATAATCCTCGATCCATACCGCAGGATCTGTTGTGCCATCATATGATTCGATGTTTACGGGTTTGAAACCCTCGGGAATTTGATCATCCATTATTTCGTCTGTGAAGCATAGTGGGTGTGCAGCGCCTCTGTACTAGGCTATATCACGACGTAGCTCCAATGAGCTTTGTCTCCTGTGTTCGGCCCTGCCGAATTTGTGGCCGGCGTGACGGTTACCGTCTTGAGTCGTGGTGCGCCCACGCGATCCATAGATCGATCTTGTTTGCCTTGCCTTGTCCTCCAACATATCTCGCAGGTCCGGCGCATTTTCCCGTGCCTTGATACGGGGTGCGGCTTGAGTGGAGGGCCAAGAGGCCTCTCTGTCGCGGCCACGAGGTGGCCGATCGGCCGTATCGAGTGCAGGTGATGCAGGTTTAAGTGCTTCCTCCTCTAGTCGGGGTAGCAACCTACACTTTGGGTAGCTCTTGGAGGGGCGCTCGAGTTTATGCTCTTCGGCCGCAAGGACTTCAGTCCATCTGTCGACTAGCAAGTCTTGATCAGCTCTAAGTTGTTGCTATTTTTTCTTGAGGCTTCTTGCCGTGGCCATAAGCCTGCGGTGAAAATGCTCTTGCTCGACGGGATCCTCTGGCACGACAAATTCGTCGTCATCGAGGCTTGCCACGTCTTCGGACGGAGGCATATAATTATCGTCCTCGACCTCTCTGTTTGCCTCTCTCTCATGAGGGCTGGTTTCTCCATCCTCCTGTGCTAAATCTTGCTGGAGGGGGTTTTCTTCGGCACTCTCCGGAGTATTATTGTCTCCCGTGCTGGAATCACCGTATTTGTTTTGGCGGGATTTTGATCGGCGCCGCTGACGCCGGCGCTTAGGCTGTTTCTTGGAGGGGTCATCCTCCGCTGTTCCATCGCCATCTCCTTCTTTTGGGGTGTCCACCATGTATATGTCATATGACGAGGTGGCTTTCCAGGGCCCGATAGGTGCTGGTTCTTCATCGTCTCCTGCATCGGCGTCCATACCGTCGATGTCTTCGGAGTCGAAGTTGAGCATGTCGGTTAAATCGTCGACAGTGGCTACAAAGTGGGTGGTGGGTGGGCTTTGAATTCCTTCATCGTCCGTATCCCAACCTTGCTGACCGTAGTCCGGCCAGGGCTCTCCTGATAAAGAGAGAGACTTTAGTGTCTTCAGAATATCGCCGAAAGGCGAGTGCTGAAAGATGTCCACGGCAGTAAACTCCATGATCGGCGCCCAATCGGATTCGATCGGCAGGGGCGCGGAGGGTTCGGAGTCCGGAGAGGAGTCCGGCTCCTTGGAGTCGCGAGTCTCGCAGAGTGCGGGGCTGGTGTTCGGCGCGATCGCCGTTGGGAGCGCAGCCCCCGAGGCGGTGTCCAACCACCCATACTCGATCGGCGCAGTTGGCTCCGAATTAAGGGTCGAAGCCGATGCGGGTGCGGCCTCCAGGGCACTGTTCAGCGGCAGAGCTAGATCATGCTTGTCGTGACAGTGCGGCGCGCTCGGCAGTGGCTCGAATCCGTCGAAGATCAAGTCCCCGCGGATGTTAGCCGTATAGTTTAAACTTCCAAATCTGACCTGACGGCCAGGGGCGTAGCTTTCGATCTGCTTCAGATGGCCAAGTGAATTGGCCCGCAGTGCGAAGCCGCCGAAGACGAAGATCTGTCCGGGGAGGAAGGTCTCACCCTGGACTGCATCGCTATTGATGATCGTAGGAGCCATCGAGCCTGACGGCGATGACACAGAGGAACTCTCAATGAAAGCACCAATGTTGGTGTCAAAACCGGCGGATCTCGGATAGGGGGTCCCGAACTGTGCGTCTAGGCCGGATGGTAACAGGAGGCAAGGGACACGAAGTTTTACCCAGGTTCGGGCCCTCTCGATGGAGGTAAAACCCTACGTCCTGCTTGATTAATATTGATGATATGGGTAGTACAAGAGTAGATCTATCACGAGATCGGAGAGGCTAAACCCTAGAAGCTAGCCTATGGTATGATTGTTGTTGTTTATGTTGTCCTACAGACTAAAACCATCCGGTTTATATAGACACCGGAGAGGGTTAGGGTTACACAAAGTCGGTTACAATGGTAGGAGATCTGCATATCGTATGGCCAAGCTTGCCCTCCACGCCAAGGAAAGTCCCTTCCGGACATGGGACGAAGTCTTCAATCTTGTATCTTCATAGTCCAGGAGTCCGCCTGAAGGTATAGTCCGGCTATCCGAACACCCCCTAATCCAGGACTCCCTCAGAGGGGATATCTCTTTGGAAGAAATTTCAACTTCTACATCCTAGGATGCATCCATGCATCATTCATTTAATCAAAGAAGGTTTAAGACAACGGTACCATTGCCAAGGCTTCTTATTTGATTTAAATGTTTTTTATAAAACAAAATTAGAGGACTCTGCCATTTAGAAAATTTCCCTACAAAGCTTGTCTAGTCTATTGACTTGGAACCCATAGAAATTTATGCTTTCCGCAATGATCTAATGATGCATGCAATTTTGAAGAAAAATGAAATCACCGAGCCCAATCTTATATAAGTCTATTGTATCTATGAAATTTATGGTATAGACTTAGTCATCTCGTCTGATTTTTTATGTGTTATTACATATTATAAAAACCAACAACTACCAAGAGTGGACCTTTTGTTCTCGGGCTCCATGGAGTCCGAAATTTTCAAACATTTAAATTTTTACCTTTTTAGTCTTTTTAAAAAAATACACAAGTACTTATATATGTATACTAGATGTGTGTACAATTTCATCACGAAATACGTTTTGGTGTGGGCTGTACAAAAAGAACCATGTACTTTTATAGTGAACAATACATGTGCTAGAAATATGTGATTTAGTCATTTTTGTGTAGCTCACGTATAAATGTATTCCGCCATGAAACTTTGCAGAAAAGTAGTATAGATCCGTGTGTATGCTTGTATTCCTCCATGAAACATAAAATTTTGATTTTTGAACTTTTCAAATAAAGGGTTCCATGAAGCTCGAGCTCCATTAGGCATTTCCGACCGCTACCATCTTACCATACATTTATATGTTTCTAGTTTTCTATAAGCATTTTACACTGCCATGTTATACATTTTCTACATGCATGTTTTTCCCCACTCCCACCATCATAAACGTCCTACTTTAGAAAAATGAATACCATGCCACTTGGTAATGGACAGACGCCTATTTGTAATATAAAAATAGTTTGTCTAATTCACATCTACTCCCTTCCTTCCAGTTTATAAGGCTCAAATCTCAAATCTCATCAACCAAGGCATTTTATGATTGAAGGAATGTATCTCGTACTTTACAAAACTATCCTAATTAAACTCATGCACTAATTTGGACTAATTACAGTGCATGCATGCTTGACCACTACTCCCTCCGTTCCTAAATATAAGTCTTTTTAGACATTTCAAATGCACTACAACATACGGATGTATGTAGACATATTTTAGAGTGTAGATTCACTCATTTTGCTTCGCGTGTAGTCACTTGTTGAAATCTCTAGAAAGACTTATACTCTCTCCGTTTCAAAATAGATACTCAACTTTATACTAACTTTAATACAAAGTTGAGCCATCTATTTTGGAACGGAGAAAGTATTTGGGAATGGAGGGAGTAGATGAGTAGGAATATTACATGCATTAGTGTGTTTCTTTTTAATTCTTGCATGCAAATATTTAATGTGCATTGGAAATTAAAAATAAGATGGAGATGAGCCTTTTAAATTGGAAAAACAAAAAAATTGAGATAGGCCTTATAAACCGAAAAGGAGGGAGTAGATATTTTATAAGGACGTATAAAAATTTGCACAGTATAGGTTCTCGCACAAGTTGGAAAACAAAATTGGAAGAAAGACAACCGAAGAAGCCGCAAAAGTCAGCCCATGAACCATGATTTGCATTGACCACGGCGGAACTGACAAACAAGCAGAAATCAACAGCAAAAACATGCAGGAAAGAGGGCACCAAATCAAACCAAACCGAACGAGCATTTTAAAAATCGCCCGACGCAGCATTGACCTCGATCGATGCCATAGTCCGGACGCATCCAATTAATACAGCTCTCCCGCACTACTCGTACCCGTACATGGTATTCGCTCCCCTAGTCGTCGTCTCCCCGTCCCGCTCCCCGCAACATGCAAAGCGTTGACGTCCCCCTCGCAGCAACCTCCGTCCGCTGGATCCGAGCTCCCTCCCTCCCTTCCTTCGACCCCAAACAAAAACCCCACCGGACGATCAGGAATCGCTCTCCCCTCTCCACCACCACCATTCCACCAACGACTCCTCACCTTCACCTCTCCTAGCTAGCTAGCTAGCCTCCGCTCGCTTCGGTCCAGCGGCGACGAGCGCGACGTCGGGATGAACGCCGGTGCCCCGCCGGCGCCCGGCCGGTTCACCCCGGGCGACGGCACCTCCGTGGGCATGTTCAGCTCCGACCGCATCGGCGGCTTCGGCTACGGCGTCGGCGTCTCCGTCGGCATCCTCCTCCTCATCACCACCATCACGCTCGCCTCCTACTTCTGCACCCGCGCGCCCCCGCCCGGCCCGGAGGCCGCCGCCGACGCCGAAGGGACGGCCCGGCGAAGGCGGCGTGCGCGGCGCCGCGAGGGCGGCGGCGACAACGATGGCGGCGGGGCAACCGGCGACGACGTCGACGTGGAGCTCGGCATCGACGAGGCCACGCTCAAGGGGTACCCGGAGGTGGTGTACGGCGAGGCGCGGAGGAGCAAGAACAGGAAGCTGGGCACCACCTGCACCTGCTGCTCCGTGTGCCTCGACAACTACGGCGACGGCGACGTGCTCCGCATGCTGCCGGACTGCGGCCACCTGTTCCACCGGGAGTGCGTCGACCCCTGGCTCCGGAAGCACCCGACCTGCCCCGTCTGCCGGACCTCGCCGCTGCCCAGCCCCTTGCCCACGCCCCTCGCGGAGGTCACGCCGCTGGCCATGACGAGGCTGTCCTCCTGACACCACACAGAGGTTCTTGCGTGGTTTTAATGTTCTGTTCCTTTTTCTCTTGTTTTAGAAAATTGGGATTGGTGAAAGAAAAGTTCAGGTTAGGAATCAATTAGAAGTTTCTTTTGTGATCTGGGGTGTAAATCCGGTTTCAGCTTAGTTTCACTTCTGATGGAAATGCAAGTCAGCCTAGCATTCTGTCCTGAATCCTGATACAAATGGTTGAGAGTTCCCCGATCAGAAGTTCAGAACATGTGCTCAAAGAGGGATTATTACTTGACATTAGCAAATTGGGTGTCAATGTCACAATGTAGAGTAGGTTGTCTTGAATATACTGAATCAAATGTTGGGTTTCAAGCTCGAAATGTAAATGCATTCTCTCATTGTCATACACTGATTCGCAAATGCAGCAGACAAGTTCAGAATCAGCGCTTTGGGCCGATTCGATATTCTTGGCTTCCAGTGTCAGTTAGAACATCGAACAGCGATAGTTCGGTATTCAATTTCAAACACCTCCAGCAAGTTGACCAATTTACAATTCCGGCAACCCCCCAAACTGAATCTTTAATATAATCTTGGTCTCTAAGCAAGGTGGAGTACATGCAGCCCCCTTCCCCCCAGGTTTGCAGGGTCAATCATGCGAAAACCCGTAGTTTTCATTGTGCTTTGGAGTAACACAGACACCCATGCGGCTTCATGTTCTACGAGACAAGATATAGAGCAAAATGACAGGCACCTTCGATTCCAGGGCACGCGACTTCTGCCTTGATCCGAACAAAACAATGACCGTCCATTTGAATTTTAACTTATTTTTGTGCACTGATCTGCTGAGAGTCTGGGAGCTCGTTGAATCGTAGGCACTGCATTGGGTTCAGTTTTTACCGGCTGCTGGAGAGAATCAGAGAAGAAAGTGTCGGTTGATTACATTTCAAACGTACTATGGATGAAACACGGCAGAAAATGGTATACAGTAGAGGAGGTACTCCTGTATCAGGATTCGGGCATCTGTGGTGTTATGGTCTGTGATGGTACAGCGTTGAAGAGCTGGATACGCCGCTTACGGTAGATGATTTTAATGGAGACGACTTTCTGCTCTGTGTACTGTTAAGTGGTATCGTAGGCTCGTGGTACTGTTACTGTTAGTGGTCCAGCAATCCAGACGTACAGCCAGCGATTTTTTTAACCAGCTGACGTCGTAGAAAAACGAAGGCGGTCGAAAAAGACCCAGAACGCCCACGTCTGTTTTTAACAAACAGACACCTTGTTCAAAGTTTACAAAGTTTAACTTTGAGCAAAGCTAAAATGCGGATTAAATAAAAACAGAGGAAGTACAATTTTGTCTTTGTTTATTGCAAATTTCAGTACTTCGTTCAGCCCGTGCCATTTTCTGTAAATTAGTCGCAAAAAGGACCCGTCGATATATCTTTATGAGCCTTTCAAAAAGCGTGGAAATCAAATGCCACAGTTGTCTCACTTCGAACAAGGTGTCATTTTCCTTCCCTGCCTGCAACAAAGTTTTTCAATTCCGGATGCAAAAAAAAAAAAAAAACTCATTGGGCACCGAGATTTCTGGTTACCACGTTAACCAGAAAATACCGAGCGGTTACCAGATGATTTTTTGAATGAATTTCAATGCAACAAAATTTAGTTTAAATTCATTCAAATTCATGAATTAGGTTTTTTTTTTGCTCAGCCAGGCAATTTCTTGTGAGGTATCGGGAATTCACAGTTACCGGGCGATAACCGAGTTTTCCGCCTGGTAACTAGATCTTTGCCTGCAACTTTATTTTTGCAATGTGATCTCCTCTAGTCTATTGGATAAAAACAATTTTTTGATCAACATTTTATCTAGAATCTAAGTACCATCAATATTCATTTATCTACTCCTATAAAAGAGTATGTTTGTGATCTTGCCAGTCATTTCTGACTATCCAATCTACACCTAATATAAGGCATGCGAAACAAGATGCGGTATTTTGCAAAATGACCCTGTGAATCTGTGCCACATTTGCAGAAAACTCATTAGTATCTCCAAACCAGGCACATTTGCAAAAACCCCCTATAATGACCCCGTGACTCTATGCCCTCCCCCACCTCATCCAAACAAATAGGAGGAATAAAATTTGGGCAAACCCTAACATAATTTTATTGATTTTCTTTCGAGATTATGAACATGTATTCGTCTCCTTAGATCTATTGCCTAGCACACATACTTTGCTAGTAAGCCATAAAATACCCAGAAAACCAGCAATAGCGTGAAAGACCATTCTAGTGGAAAACAAGTGTCTTTTTACTAAAAGAAATAAATAGAGAATTGGTCCATGAACCTATTGTTTTAGGACGCCGATAAGTGCCACACGTGTGGGCGTTAGGGAGTCCGCCCACACATTTTATGTGGTGTATAAGAGGAACAGCCCACACACCTACGTGTGGTCAAAACAATTAGCGCCCACACGCCTCTTTTTCCCCTCCCGATCCCTCTCACACGCGTGCGTGTGGGCGACCTCGTACCTCCTGGTCCCGCACGCCACGCGTGACGGTCACCGCACGCCCGCAGTTGCCATGGTCCAGACCCTCGTCCATGTTCGTTTAATTGCAGTTGCTATATCGCTGAACTACGGTTGCCATGTCGGACAACTGCAGTTGCCATGGTTGCTCAACTGCACTTGCCATGTATGATCTGATCTAATGTAGTTGCCATGATTTCATAACTTTAGGAGTTGCCACATACTAACACTAGGCAGTTGAGAGAGTTGCCATGTGCTCACAAGCATGCTAGGGCAGTTGCCATGTAAAAAGGAAGAGTTGCCATCTGCTTACGTGCACGTTAGGGCAGTTGCCATGTACATGCACGTTAGGGCAGTTGCCATGTACCATGCAAAAACATATGGCAACTCGGTAAAAGAGAGTTGTCATCTGCTTACGTGCACACTAGGCAGTTGCTGTGTACCCTGCAAAACACATAGCAAACTCGGGTAAAAAAAGAGAGTTGCCACCTGTTTATAAAAGCACACTAGGGGCAGTTGCCATGTGCAGTGCAAAAACACATGGCAACTAGCAGCTTGGGTGTGGGAGAGAAGAAGGGCGTGTGGGCAAGATGCAAATGCCCACACACTAGCCCTTGTGTGTGCGTGCAAAGTGGCGTGTGGGCGAACTGCTGAACGCCCACACACCAGTCCCTCCTGTGTGGTGAAACGGTCGTGTGGGCGACCGGCTGAACGCCCACACACCAGGTATGTCCTACATGGCACTAGAAACATGCCAAGATTCGTGCGCTCACGGACGGACGCGGATCTACGCGTGTGGGCGAGATGCAAAAGCCCACACGTATGGGCGTTAACATTTCCGTTGTTTTATTCAGCACCCCATTAAGCCTTATGATGCGAAGGTGGTTATATTTAGCTATTTGGTGTTTTTCTTCTTAATACAAAAAAAGGGAGCAACTACGTAGAAGTCTGGTGGCCACACATTTTGGTCAGCCGATTTGCAGCGCCTGCAGCCCCATAGGCCCACGCAGCGTGTGCAAGTTGAACAATGGGCTTCCAATTAGAATTCAGATAGGTAGGAATCACGGGATATACCAAGTGGTGTTAACAATAATCTCATATACATCATAGCTCCACGACTCAAGTTGAATCCGATCTAAAAAAGACACTCAAGTTGAATCCCAAATATTTTAAAAGTGACAATCTATTTTAAAAAGTATGATTTCGAAACTACCATAAGGATATGGATCTTCAAAGAGATGGTAAAAAAATTATTTTATTTTGACCTCATTGAATCGAACTTTTAAAACACAGATTTTTCTAGGGCAAAAATAGGAATGTCAAGTCATTTATTTGCCACTTACATCCCTAGGCAAAAACACAGATTTTTGTTTGTTTTATATAAGCATGTCAGAAAAACAGGCAGGCTTGTACAGTAAAACTCAACTGAAGGCCTCCACCCGTGTTTTTTTTTGTTTTGAGATTTGCCTCCACCTCAATTGCACGCAATGACAATGTCAAGGCCCAAATAGGCCTCCACATACACACACTGCTGCCAACATCTCTCTCCTTGGATTGACCGGCCCCACTTGCTCAGCGACACGACTCGCGTCCACCTGCCTGCCTGCCGGTCTAGTCGCCACACCGCAGAGCTTTGGTTCGCAGCGATGGCGACCGACCGCCGCCTCCGCGACCTGCTCCTCCTCGCCGCGGCGCTCCTGCTCTCCGCCTCCTGCGCCGCCGCCGCCGACTTCGAGTACTGCAGTGAGTGCTCCGAGCTCTCCTTTCGCGGCTAAATCGTCCCCGTTTTGACTTTTGAGATTCCACGGATTGTGTATGCGATGCGAGCTTCTGTTGGTGTTTGGTTCCGCAGAAAAGGGGCGCCACTATCCGGTGAAGGTGAGCGGCGTGGAGATCGTCCCCGACCCCGTCGTGCGCGGCGAGCCCGCCACCTTCAAGATCTCCGCCTCCACCGGTAAGATTTCGTCGAATAGCCTGAACTCCTTGCGATTTGGCTTGTGAATTGTGGCGCGGTGTGCTCATGACTGCTGTCGGCCAACTTGAATCTAGCTTGTTAGTAGAGTACTCCTTGTTATGGCTTATTGTTGGTAGCAGCCTACTCCAGAGTTTAGATCGGTGTCTCCGTGTGTATGTGGTAGTCAGATCAAATCGATGCACTTTTGCTTGTTTTTTGATGTGTCGATTTTTTCGAGCAATCAAATTAGTGCCCTGCTGAAGGTTTAGCTGGCCCTATCCATGTACTGTTATATGTGAATTAGTCATGTCCGCGGTAACATTTCAAGTTTTCAACCGAATTGGAGTTTTGTGAAGGACCTAATGTGGTGTGTTAGGAACTGAGATTTGGGGAATATGTCTCCTTAGGTGTTTTTGTAAGACTTCTTTGGAGTTTGGACAAGTCAGCTGTTACTGTCTTTCTATATTTTGCACCTGCATGTTTGGATTGTGGAACGTCCAATATTTGTTGGCCGCAAATTGCAGTAATGCGTGCATGTTTATCGGCCTTACTTTCACGACTTCCCTGTGTTTGTCGATGCTTGTATTTGAGTTTGCCGAGGCTTCCTGAGTCTCTTAAAATTCATCTGACATGTCAACCGAAATGGTTTGTAGGAGTATGTCCCAGTTAGTTGTTCTGATAGCCAATAGGTGAAAGAAATGTGAGTTGTAACATGTGTTTCCTGCAAAACACTTTATATATTCCACTTCATAGTTAGTACCATGGTCGCTAGGGCTTTAATATTGAAATTTTTGTGATGTGGATCTGGCAGGGTTTCTGCTGAAATATAGATTCTTTTTGTCTGTTGGGCCTAGTCTATCGTGGATCTGCTACTAGTGTCTGCACACGCACACACACGCATGAACGGCATGCACCCATATTTCACAGTGTTTTTCTGTAACTAGAATGTTTTTTTTTCTAGTTGCTTCCTTGCTCTGAATCTCCCTGATGCATTTTTACTATTGTTTACACCTGGCAGATAAAACCATCACCAAAGGGAAGCTGGTGGTAGATGTGTGGTACTTCTTTTTCCACGTCGATTCAGAGACTCACGACTTGTGTGCTGGGACTCCCTGTCCCGCAACGGGCGAATTCGTACTAGCCAGCGAACAGACTTTGCCATCTTACACCCCACCAGTAAGCATACCCGCAGTGCACATTCAGTTTCGGTGCCGAACTTGTCTAGATATTTTCCCTTGTAGTGCTTGTGACAGACAAGGGGCTCAATAGGCCGCTGCAAGTAAGATCACATCTAGACATCCTGACGTTTTGTGTTGCTGTGATGTGCTTCAGGGTTCTTACAGTCTCCAGATGAAGCTGCTGGGAGACAAGAACGAGGAGCTGACCTGCATCTTGTTCGGGTTCAGCATCGGGTTCGTCGCACCTGTCGCCATTATGTGAACCAAATATGTGCCGCGACCCAAACACACCCTTGGTTGCAGTTGCAAAGAGCACACCATGGTCCAGGGATGTATGTATGTACCTGCAGAACTCTCTAAAATCTGAATCACCCCGAGTGGGAGAGCATGTGTTGGACTGAGCCGTTTTATTCAGAGTTGCTGCCAGTGCGTGTTTTCTGAGTGTTGAATGTCGCTTGTGTGTGTGTTTTACATGTGTGGTTGGGCTCCGCGGTTGCTTTCGACGAACCATGGGCATTTTGGGTGATTGGTTGGGGCCGGTGCCGCATTCATCCTGTTGTGATGGCCCGACAAGGGCGTCCATCCGTGGAGGACCTGTCGTGGGTTGCTGCTAGCACGCTGTCCACCGAGGCAGAGAAGATAGCGTCGCACTGTGAAGCACCTAAATGCTTTGTCTATGTAGTACCCTGATGAAAGCGGCTCCTTTTTCTTCTGCTCCGATGATTTTGTTATCTCTGATGACTCAGCGCTTAGTTATAATACGCACAAATAGATGTTAAGCATGTGTCCCTACTGGAGCATCAACACTTGTATGCGACAAGAAAGGGTGCGGCGTTGGCTATGCAGTTGTCCTCCTATGGTAGCTAAATACCCGTGCGTCATAACGGAACAATAAATGAAATCTACACAATATTCCACAACAGCAAAAGGGTAGTACATAATAAATACAAATGAAAGAATCACTATAGTTTGGAACCATGCGTGTTGAGAGCGTGACTCTCGTGTGACGTCAAATAAGTCGTGAGAAACACCGACATCTTCCACATGTTTCCTCCTCTGTCACGACAACCAAGCAAACACAAATCATTCAAACTTGTGGGAATCTTAAAGTTGATAAAACGACAACATCAATCAACTTCCACTGTAGCACAACATTGAGAATTGGGTGGCAGGGTGCCTTATTGCTAGAGGAGAGGGTTTCAATGGCTTTCTATGTTGCGACAGGTGTTGGTAGATTTTTTTCTCTTGTGTTTCTTTCTGATAAAAAGAACACCGTAACACACCGCCAACAAATTTGCAGCGTGGGAGCAAACAAATGACTTCGGGGAAAATGGACCTTACGTGCTTGTGACACATGAAGGACATAATTTATGTTTTTATGTGATTTATGAATGAGACGTTAGTTTGCAAAACATACCAAATAATGAAGATATATGCATGATTCATGAAGGAGATGTATATTTATAAGGGCGTTATCTGCGCCGGTGCGCCGGCCCAACAGTTGGCCGGTCAAACGCCAGCCTCCCGATGCAGCGAGCCGGGACCATCTGATCTGGCACTTAACCCCGCCTCATTCTTCTTCCTCCGATCCGGTGATTTGTAGCCTCTCGCTGAACCATCTCCTCCTCTCGCGTTGGTCAACGCAAACAGAAATCCCCTCCTTCCTGTTTCCCGCGAGCATCTCTGCCCTCGCCCCCCACGCGCTTGCGCTCCGGCGAGGGGCGACAGCACCCCGTCCCCTTGCGCCGCTGCTCGTTGCAGCACCAGCGTCGTAGCCCCCATGCCACCCTTCTGCTGAAAGGTCGTCGTTGCCGCATGTCGTGTCCGTAGCTGACAAACCAGACCATTGCAGCTCTGATGCGGTCGGTTCCAGCGCCATACACCATGATTGGAGCACCACCGGCGTCATCGCGGCCGTCAACTTGCACAGTCATGCCCAACACAGAAGTCCAAAAGCAACAAAATCCTCTATTTGTCGGTTGAAGAAAAAATTTACCTGGTTCCAACAAAATTGAACACCGGTTCTAGCAAAATAACAACTCATCAGCAAGAACTCCATTGACCGATTGTAGCAAAAAAAACCCGGTTCCAGCAAAAATGAACACCGGTTCCAGCAAATAACAACTCTTTCAGCAAGAACTCCCGGTGATTGATTGTAGCAAAACAGAGAGCCCGTCCCAGCACCCTGCTACCCCGTTTCCAGCAAAACAGAGAGCTGGTTTCAGCAAAATTTCTTTTCGGTTGTAGCAAAAACCAAACGTTCGATCAGCAAAAAAAGCTTACGGTCTCTAGTTCCAGCATTTGTTAATGTGGATCCAGCAATTTTTTTGCCGGTTGTAGCAAAACAAAAAACCTGTTGTAGCAAAATTACCTGTATCGTCGTTCAGTTCCAGCACTGGTCATGTGTGGATGCAACTTTTTCGCCGGCTGGTTCCAGCAAAAATGATATATGGTTGCAGCACCGGAGCCCGTCGTCTTCGCCGCCGACAGCTGCTGGTTGCAGCAAGCATGGTCTCCGGTTCCAGCATCTCGGGACTCTGGTTCCAGCAAAACAAAAGCTCGGTTGCAACACCGAAGCCTCTCCCGTCTCCACCTTCGGCGACTGCT
The DNA here is from genome assembly GCF_003073215.2 of Triticum urartu. Lineage (NCBI taxonomy): Eukaryota > Viridiplantae > Streptophyta > Magnoliopsida > Poales > Poaceae > Triticum > Triticum urartu. The sequence continues at coordinate 579,209,049 of NC_053026.1, read as the reverse complement.
GGTTATAGCAACCATGGCTGCTCGTTCCAGCATCGCTGGACTCTGGTTCTAGCGGTGCCGGGCCCATGGGTGGCAAGCTCCTGGCAGGCAGCGCCGCAATCCCCCCTTTGTCTCCCCCAGAGCAGCGCCAGATCCTCCTGCGAAAAAAAGGCAGCGCCCATGGCCGGGGGCCTCCCTCCCTGCCTTGCCAGAGAAGGAAAAAGAATGGAACGGGGGGACGGCGGCGCAACTGAAGTGTGCCTTGTGGTGGTTTCGCGACAGTGCGGGGAAGGGAGAGAAGAAACATGGCGCGGGAAGGACGCGGCTGAAGGTAGGAGATGGAGTGCACGGGAAGAGGTAAGGTAGGAAGGGGCGGTCCTCACAGCTCCACCGAAATACACGTGTCTCGCGTGAGGGGCTGCTTGAGTGGGCGCACGATGCCAGCGTGGCACGTGACCGGTCGGGCGTTCGGCCGGCGTTCAGCGTGGTGGTTAGTTCTCAGTCGACCGAGACTTAACCAAGTTTCAATCAAAGTGACATAATATATAAGAAGGAAAAAGAAAACGAAAAGGATATTTTTTGCACGGATCTTCATGCAAGATCAAACGAATATAGTATCGACTGAGACATAACCAAGTCTTAGTCGGCCGAGACTTAGCAAAACTGATTTGTAATTCAGTAAGAGGATAATTGTGAGGAGAGAATATTTTCAAACGATGTACTCCCTTCGTTCCTAAATATAAGACCTCTTAGAGATTTCACTATGAACTACATACAAATGTATATAGACATACTTTAGAGTGTAAAATCGCTCATTTTGCTCCGTATATAGTCTACTATTTAGAAACGGAGGGAGTATAGTGAAATCCTAAAAAAGTCTTATATTTAGAAACGGAGGGAGTATTGTGTAGTATAGAGAGCAGATGTTGGACGCACCAACGGCGATGATCACTCTCCTTTGCTTTGCTTTGGTCTGGTAGTAAAGATAAACACCTTTCTCATACGTTTGGACTGCACGCTTCGCAAGCAGCTTCCGGCGAGACCGCCCCACGTGCGCTCTGCCGCTCTCCGCTCGTCGCCGCGTCACCGATGACAAGGAGCAACCCCGCCGTTCCCGAGACAAGAGAATCTGCGCGTGCGTGCGTGTATCCCCAGCCAAAATCCGCCGATCCATCCATCCATCCATCCATCCCACGGTTCGAAATTTAAATCCACCCCCTCGCCCATCCGCGACGCCACGCCTGAGCGAGATTAACGGCTCCTAACGACCCGAGCCGAACGTTAAACGGGCCCGTAATCCATCCACGCCTGAGCGAGATTAACGGCTCCTAACGACCCAAGCCCACGCCGCCCGCGCCCTAGCGCACGAAAAGGAAAGAAAAATACCCCGGAAAAAAACAGGAGGCTGCCTGCGAACTACGCGGGCCTCGCAGCGCAAGAGCCCTAGGCAGAAGCGCCCCCCCTTTTCCCTTCCCCCCCACACGACGCCCGCCTCCTCCTCCTGCCTCCTCTCCCTCCCCCGCGCCCCGCCTCCGCGCCGCGCCGCACCGCCCATGGAGCAGGGCTCGTACTCCGGCGCCGGCGGGAAGATCCGGCGCCGCCCGCCCCCGCGCGCCTCCGCCGCCACCCCCTACGACCGCCCCCCCGCCGCCGCCGCCTCCCGCCGCCTCGCGGCCGCGGCCGCTGCCGCCTACCGCGGCGGCGACGGCGAGGGCGGCGGCTGGGTGTCCCGGCTCGTCGACCCGGCCTCGCGCCTCATCGCGGGCGGCGCCGCGCGGCTCTTCTCCTCGGTCTTCCGCAAGCGCTTCGCCGTCGCGCCCCCCGCGCCAGCCCCTGCCCCTGCCGCGGCCGCACAGCCCCCCGCCTCCCCGCCTCCCGGTGAGCCTACAGCTTCCTCTCCTTCCCGCTTTCCCCTCCCGAGATTCGTGTTTGCTCGCGCGCGCTCCTGAGATTGGTTGTGGCTGCGGGCTTGGGCTAGGGTTTCGGTCTGCTTCCCGGCATGCTAGGGTTTAGCTTAGATTGCTGACCGCCTGCTTCCAGTTTTCGGCGATTTTGACCCGACCAGTGCTATTGCTGGCACGAAGAGCCAATTTCACGAGGAAAAAGGGTGTTAACTGGAGCCCTCTAAAGTTTTTTACTTGCTTTTGCTTTATTATGTTTAAAGTTGTAGTTTGTATCGATATGGATGTGGCATGTGCATGGCTGTGCGTTCTGAAGAATAACACATGGGCTTAGATCTGTGCTTGAAACTAGTTATACTGGACAACTTTTATTATCCTGTGCGTTACGTTGATGTTTGTAAGCTACACTTAAATTGTGCCAATTTTTGTATTGGAGGGGAGTGTGGTCTATTGGAACCATATGTTTGATTGGGTAGAAATTAGAATACAACACAGGAGATGTTCTTCATGTTTCAGTTCTTTTTGCTAGATAACTGAAGCTCTAGTTGTAATTGCATCATACTGTTGTCGAGCTTATATCATTGAGCTGCACTTACAAATCTGATACCTGTTTCATGTATGCAGGCCAAGATGCTGAACCTAATCAAGATTTGCCTGAGGCAACACATACGGTAAGTAGCAATCATGGTGCAACCTGTTTAAGCTCATCCCCTGTTGTTCTGACCAAGGGCTGTTTCAAATTTTTACGCAGGGTTTATCTCCAGTGGGTGGAATGGCGAAAGGGAAGGACCTCGCTGGTACATCCGGTGACAAATCATTGTCTGAAGTAGAGCATCTGTTAATGCGGAAAACGTTCACCAGGAAAGTATCTGCATATTTTGTGCTTCTTGAACTTCCAGTTTTCTACTCCCTCTGTAAACGCTCTTATATTTATTTATTACAGAGGGAGTACTAGTTTTTTTTCTCTCTCGGTAAGTATCAAAATATGTTAATTGTTAGCTGTCCATGGTGAATTCTGATCCCCTAGTATTAATGGATGATGTATGTCCTTTTGATGTCCAACTTGCTTCAGAACACAGTATATATTAATCCAAGTTATTTCTCATTTTTTTGTTTCGCGTTCCATTATTTTGGACTGAACATTGTCACTACCTGATATCCTCTGCAACATTATCTCTTTTCCCTCACTGCTTTTGTACCTGTTCTTGACGATTGGATTCTTCTGTTCAGGGTTGAGTTTGATCGTCTCACAGACTTGCTGCGTGCAAGAACTGTAGAGCCTGCTTTGTCTGCACAAGTAGACCACCATGAGGATAAGAATGAAACAAGAACCAGAATTGATGGAATAGGAGGCTCCACATCTCATGGGATGGCTATAGACCATTCTCCGCCCGCTGATGTAAGGAGTTACCTTGTTTGTGTAATTTCCTTTTAGTTGTTGGATAAATTTGTATTAAGGTGCTGGTAAGGACCATGTGAACATTTTTGACGAATTCCATGAAGTGTATGTTGTTAGTAGATACTGTATTTGTTTAGTATGCTGTCTCAGTGATTCCTGTGGTCAGGTTAGTGATGATGCTCACTTGACTTTGCTCGATCAAACTTGAATATGTTAAGTAAGATGGTAGCAAAATTATCACTGTGATCTAGCAACTTTCATTGAAGTAATACATCAATTTGACATATGATGTGGATTCAGTTGTTCAGATTGATCTAAGTTTCTGTGTCTGTTAGGACCTCTTTTGGTTCACCTGTACAATATTAGGTGCACAATTGTGCAGTTGAACAGTTCATGGATTTTACCTGCAATTCAAACAGGGTAGCATGGATTTTACCATTTGGTTTCCTTGTTTTGCCCGTCTAATACAATACACCTGGCAACTAAGTTATTCAGTGTTTAAGTTAGGAATAGGCAGGCAAATGTAGCTGTACTTCTATTAAGCTTGGTTAGGATTTCAGTTGCCTGTTTTAATTATAATTCATATTCAATTTGCAGGTTCCTATCCGGGATGTTAAGTCCCCTGCGGACCTTGCCAAACAATATATGAGCTCCCGTTATTCGAGAGAACCCCAACAGAGTAGTCTAAGGAGCCAAGTACTTTTTGGTAACAAAGCGGAATCAAGCAACACTGGTTATTATAGGACTTCTGGTGCACCACTTGTTCAGGAGCTGAATCAAGTTAGCAATGAAAACCCTGGACTTCCTGTGAATGGCTATATGGCTTCAGGATTACGTGGGCGGTCAGCAATATGTAAAATGTCCCGCTCTCCATTTTTTAAGGTAGCTTTATACTTCTATCTGCTGCACATCATTCTCTTTCCATCTCATAGTTCTACATTTATATTTTGCTCCACGTGGCATACTCTTGTCCTTGTATGGTGCTTGAATTTTCTCTCTTCAGTTGAGTGATTTTCAACTGCAAAACTGTGATAGTTGTTTTTACTAAATATCTATTTATGCCTAGCAGGGCCCAAGCTCTTCCAATGATATGAATGTTTCACCATTTTCATTATCTCATGCACGAACCCCAAGTTTGGCTGCTGGCGGCAGGCAGGGAATTTGTGGAAGATTTCTGAATTTGAAATAAGCCACATACTGCACTGTATATTCTTGTTCATGTTATATATTCAGCTTGAAAAACATGCCGTTTGTTGAAAAGCAGTTGAAACATGGTGTGTATTTATGGTTGATACCCAATCGACCCTTTTAACATCTTTATATATATATGGACAAACTGTTGCATATCCCAACATTAATGAGGCAGAAAGTAACAGGTCATCCTGTTTGATTGACACTAGTGGCGTTGTGACAACGACCCATTTAGATTTTAGTCTCAATTTAATATTAGTGAGGATTGAGGAACATTCTCCATCAGATTTTGCATTGTCTGGACTATATCTGCCAGAGCTTTTCTAAATCATCTGTCTTCCTAACAGGTGTTGAAACGAAGAGGCACAGAGTTTGACAATGAACTTGGATCTGTTGGCCCCATACGCAGGATTCGTCAGAAGTCGAATATGATGTCTCCTTTTAAAGATGCTCGTGCTAGTCCTCGGGGAAATTTTCTTCCTACCCGTACAATTGGTTCAGATTTTGCTGAAGGCAGTTCACCCCATCAGGAACCTCCTAGTTCAAAAAGACTACTGCTTGAGTCCGGCCAATCCCTGCGGACTGTAGAAAGACAGAGAAATAGTGAAGGTGGCAAACCTTCTAATGATGATGTTCCTCCTGTTCCAACTCAACCAAACAAGATGGCTGAGAAGATATTTGAGCAGCTTAACATAATAGCTCCATCACCAAAAGGCAAACAGTCTGGGCAACAATCTGTTGCTGGGAAACCAAGGCAATCCATGTCCAATGGGCCAAAGGGTGTAAGTGACCCCAGTAGTTCCCGACAATTTCAAGATTTGGATGGAGTTAATCTTCCCCATGATTCTGATCTGAATGGTTCTACATTGAATAAAGACAAGCTGATGAAAGATGGATCATCAAAAGTTCATTCCATTACGTTTCATCAGGATTTAGGCAACAGAGACATGAAGTCTGATCATGTTGCTATTCTTAATAAGCCTGCCATTTCGGGGAATTCAGTTTCTGCTACTACATCAAGGAAACCAGGTTTCAAAATGGCTGTTTTTGAGGTATGGTAGAAATATTAATGCAGTGTAAATTAGTCATATAAGCACTTACGATCTGAAAGTTATATTTACCATTTTTTTGTTTTGTACGTTTCAGGATTTAACTGAGTTTGACGATGATCTGGAAGCCCCTGTCCCATCAAAGAATTCAAAATTTGAGACAGATGTGAAGGCAACAGAGCAGAAGTTTGATTCAAAGATGAAGGAGCGGAAAGTTCAACATGTTAAATTTGAGCAGAAAGTTGAATCAACCTCATCGGAGCAGAATGTTATCAATTCTTCAGTTACTGAACAGCCTAGAACATCCACATCAAAAGATGTCTCTACACCCGGCTTGTTTTCATCCAGTGATACTGAAAAGAAGGGCACCCCCAATGTTTCCTCAAATAACAACACTGGTTTTACGTTTCAGCATGTATCTCCTGCAGACCGTGCTGAGGGTACTGTTTCAGCAGTTCCACTTGCTTCAAATAAAGACGATAAACAGACCAGTGCTTCACCTTTTATGTTTGGTTCCAAGCCATCCAGTACATCAGATTTGGAAACATCAACAGCCGCTGGTGTAAAAACCAAAGGAAGACTTGGGGAGAGGTGATTCTCTTGGAACTCTTTTTTCCTCATTTTTCCTTAAGCACCCATGTTTAATTATTTGGTTGCATACCCATCTTTTGAAAGATTTTGGTATTACCTGGAAGGGATATCATAAAGGTAGGCTAGAAAGAAATCTGTTAGGATAAGAGATGCATATTAATTATTCACTTGAGGAGCTTCTTTCATATCGTATTTTGTCGCAATAATATTAAGATAATTAATGGCAAGGGTCGAAGGGTGTGCACCAAGTTCGGACATGTTGTATACTTTTGGATTGTAGTGAAAGTGCTTGTGTTGTTCTATATCAGTCTTCAGCCTACCATGTGCGCAGACCAAGGATGCAGTAATTCTAAGAAGAACGAGACAGCACACACCTAATGTCACAGTACTACCAATCAGCAATTTCCAAATCAGTTAAATAGGGGTAAAGCGCAAATATTGACTACAATATTGATTCCCTCAATGGGAAAATATTGTTTTTAAGTGTCGTCCATGTATACATCTCATGCATCAGTATCTCATCACTGCCCTACTCTCTGGGAACAGAGTTTTCCGAGGCCAATAACATATAGTGAGACGAGTGAGCATTGTAGTTACAACTGTGAAACATATAGCAAGGGTATAGTTTGAAAGATAAGGGCATCTTAGTTATGTTCAATCACTATGGATTGAAAAATTGGAGGACAACCCATCAGAAATTCTTGTTTCTTTTGTTTATAACTCAAATTTTGTTTTGGATTTGTTAGGCATTTATTTTTCATAGGCAGTTGCATTCTACTATTTGGAGTATCTGCTAACGTATTCTGCTACTTGTGTGTTTCCAGTGCCACGAAGCCCGCATCATTGGACACACCTAATTTGGAGAAAGGCAATGGAAGGGAAGGAGCTGGAGATATCCATAAGTCATCTGACAAGGAGTTGCCTACGGCTGCACCAACATTGACTCCACCTCTCCATTTTGCTTCTGCTGCATCTACTTCACCGGGCCTGAGCAATGGCTTGTCGCACACATCACCACCGAAGTTGTCAAATACCACGCCCACTGATAAACCTGCTGTCAGCACCACTCCATTAACTACCATTGCCGGCTTCTCTGTATCCAGCAGCAGTCCACCTGTTTCATCTTCAGTTCCTGCATTTCCAACTATCAATTTTGGCTCCAGCAGTCCAATGGTAGCAACACCAAAACCAGAGACGACATCCACAGAGACAAAGCCAGCTAGCACTTCACTCTTTGGTACCGTGGGTACTACAACTGAATCCAAGTCTAAAGCCCCAGAATCAGCCAGCAATGCACCATCCAATCTGAATACCTCGTCCATTTTCTCATCAAATATCACAACCTTTTCGAGTTCTCCAGTCACATCCTCTTCTTTCTCGAGCACTGCAACATTTTCGTCTTCTCCTGTTGCATCCTTTAGTGTTGGAACTGCACCAGCTAATTCTACACCATCTACTACATCTGGTGTCCAGTCCGCTTCAACGGCAGCGTTTGCATTCTCGAGCTCAGGAAACAGCATATTTGGGTTCAGTTCTCCATCTCAATCTACTGGTCTGAGCACAACTGTTGGTGGCAGTACCTCTCAACCATCTCCTGCTAGCACGATCTTTGGTAGCAAGCCGCCACAGCCACAGGGCACAATGTCACAGCCGCCTCAGAGTTCAGCCACACAGTTTAGCTCTTCGTTCCCGATTGTGGCTAGTGGAGTGGCGGCAGCTTCGTCATCGGGACCTGGCACTGTCTCTTTTGGAGCGGGAGCTTCTCCCCCTGGGACCTTGTTGTTTGGAGCAGGGGCATCTTCATCTGGTCCTGGTACCGTGTCTTTTGGAGCGGGGGCTGCCTCATCAGGAGGTCCAGGGAGTGTTTCTATTGGAGGAGCTTCCTCATCTGGCACTGGTGTCTTCTCGTTTGGAGCAGGGGTTTCGTCATCTGGACCTGGGACTGTATCTTTTGGAGCGACGCCTTCCTCATCTGGATCTGGGACTATGACTTTTGGAGGGACACCTTCCTCATCTGGACCTGGAACTGTGTCTTTTGGCGTGACAACTTCCTCTACCGGGCCTGTGTTTGGTAATTCACCGTTTGGATCTGGAGCTGCCGCCTTCTCTGGATCTGGAAGTGGGTTTGCATTTTCATCACCTAGCTCTTCCACTGCCTCGTCCTTGGCAGCGGCTAGTACAAGTATGTTCAGCAGTAGCTCCACGGCTTCATCGTCCGCTGCTCTCAGCAACCCTTTTGGTTCAGCTTCGTCCTCTCCCAGCATGTTTACATTTGGACAATCAGCATCTTCAGGGGGTGCTTTTTCATTTGGAGCACAGTCAGCTCCAGCTTTCTCATCGCAAGCTCCTCCAGTTTATTCGTTTACCTCGGCGAGCGCAAGCATGAATTTGTCTACACCACAGCCTGCATTTGGGATGACAAATGCCAACACAGGCTTCGGAATGGGATCTCCTGGAAATGACCAGATGAGTATGGAAGACAGCATGGCTGATGACACCAACCAAGCAGCACCCCCGCAAGTGTCTGCACCAGTGTTTGGTTCTTCGCTATTTGGGCAGCCAGCTAGTTCACCTGCCGCTCCTATATTTGGGCAGCCAGCTAGTTCACCGGCCACTCCAGTATTTGGTGCTCCGGCTGCCCAGCCTGCCGGAGCTTTCCAGTTTGGCGGTCAACAAGGCTCGGTGCAGCAGAACCCGGCATTCCCAACTGGTGGTAGCTTAGAGTTTCAGGGCGGGAACTTCTCGTTGGGCAGCATGGGTGGCGACAAGTCCAACAGGCGGATCATCAAGGCCAAGAGGACACAGAAGAAAAGGTAGCCTCGCTGTTCAATTTTGCATTACATGGTGGCTATTTTCGATGGTGCAATGTCCGGGAAGGTCATGTGGATGGGAACTCCGGAGGCGATGATTTCGTATGGCCATACACATGTTCCAGCATCGAAGCTGTCCCACCGACAGGACATATATCTATCTGGAGGCTGTCATGCGAATATCAAGTCAAGGTCAGTGTAGAGTAGCCACTCAATTATATTTTCTTGCTTGCTTGGTGGGTCAGTCAAAAGGGTGAAAGCCCTGGTGGGTTGGCACATGTTGTAGTAGTATGCTTGTGCTCTTGGGGTGTAAAATGGAACAAACAAGAGTGTGTATCTGAAGGTGTAATTTTGTCTGAGTTTCTTATTTGCGTCGGGTCCGATATAGTTGTCTCGCAGAGAAAGTGTACTGACTGGTGTATTATTCTTTTTTTTGTTTCCACACCCAACTGGCTTAGAACTCTAGTTTAGAGTGTAATTTTGTCTCCTTTTCCCTGCCGTCTGGTCTGGTTCATTTCCTTTTTTTCTTATTTGCGTCCGATATATTTGTCTGGTAGAGAGGAAATGCACTGGCGTTGTACTATTTATTATTCTTGTCTCAGCACCCAGCAGGCTTGTTTTGGAAGCACTAGAGCATGCGTGCTTCCTGGATGCTTCCCTTCATCTGTCAACGCGGCAATGTGCCGTGTTTGTTTACTGTGCCCGTCCGTCCTTATGAGCTGTTCCGTTTGATCGCCATTCTGTGTTATCCATCCCCACGGAGAAAGCGACCGGTTTTCTCCCATCTGCTTGACCCGTTCTCCGGGAAAAAGGCAGCAATCGGCACCCATACGTTGAATTATTACGGTCACGTAGCATGCCCGAGCCACGTCGGTCGCGATCCCCGTCAGAAACAGGGGATGTTACAGGGACGTTGCCTGGCCACCTGCCGGGAAAAGGAGGCCCAACGGCCAGTGGCTCTTCTTCTTCCCTCCCTGTGTGGTAGAGACGGCGACGCCCTTTTGGACTTTGTCGACAGCGCCAAGCGGCGAGCGCGGCACGACCTGGTCGCGGGCGAACGCGCTTTCTTTTCTTTCTCCGAGCTCGCGTTGCGGTTTAGGCACTCCGCCCGGGAAGAGCGAAAGGGCACGGCAGATATGAATATATATCTATGCGACCTTCTTCTCGCATCCCACTTCTCCCCCTCTCCCTTCCCCCGTGCTGTGCGGTGCCATGTCGAGGTCGCAGATAAGTAGGTGCAGCTCGCTAATCATTGCCTCTTCTTAACTAGCAGGCCCGCAACCACCTCCTGCCCTGCCCGTGGCTGGATTTTTTTGTTTTTTTTGTTCACACACACTTACCTCCCGTCACGTACTGCTGCTGCTAGCATTACTTTTTGTCCAGTCTTCTCCTTCGTCTTAGATATCACGGCTGGGTTCCTCTCCTCGCGGGGCCGGCCTCCCTCGTCTCCCTTGTCCCCTTCCTCTCTTCACAGCAGTATATCATCATCGCCGAGGGCCCGTCCGATCTCTTCGTCCACACTTTTTGTTTTGTTTGCTGATTGGCGTGCGTGCGGTTTCTTGGTCCTAGAACCAGTCCCTGACCATCTTTGCTTGCGCAATTTGGTTTCTTGCATAAGCATTCGCCTTTGACTGCTTCTTTCCAAGGCCCACCAACCACCTTCAATTCAATGTGCTCATTCAACAATTCTGCCTCTTCCTCTTGATGCATACGTAGCCCCCGTCCAAGAAGCGTCAGATCATGGCATTCCACGCTGCAGCTCCAGCTCCTGCCGGATGGAAAGCGTTGACTTTGTTGGTTCATCGGTTCTGCTAGCACTTTCCTTCAGTTCAGCCCATCTCTTCCCGGTTGGGAGGTAAAAATCCTTTCTTTTCCTTTCCTCGGTGGGTGGCCGACATCCCTCCGGGCCGCGATCTGATCGACCCCGGCGCGGCGCAGAGCACCACGAGTCTCCCGTCCCGTGCTTGCTGCTCCTTCCTTCCTTGGATCCCAGGACCAGGAGTAGGAGTGGTGGTGGGGTAGCTGCCGCAGCCTCTTGTCCTGCCCCCCCCGCCCGCCGGTCGATAAAGATTCGCCGATTCCGTCTTCGTCTTGGTCCGGCCGTTCCATCCATCCATCCATCGGCAGCGGCGACGATGGGCAACACCTGCGTCGGCCCCAGCATCGGCAAGAACGGCTTCTTCCACTCCGTCTCCACCGTGCTCTGGACCAGGCGCCCCGACGGCGAAGCCCTGCCCGCCGCCAACGCCAACGCCAATGCAGGCGTCGCGGACCGGGCCCCGCCGCCGGACGCGCCGCTGGCCGGCCACATCGTGAGCAAGGCGCCCGAGCCCGTCAAGATCGCCTCCGGCGCCGCCAACGCCAAGCCCGATGAGGCGGCGCAACCCAAGCCCAAGGCCAAGCCGCCGGTGCATCCCAAGCCCGCCCCCGCCAAGGAGCAGGAGTCCAAGGCGTCCACGGACTCGTCCAGCAGCTCCGGCTCCGGCTCCGGCGGCGAGGCCAAGCCGCCGCACCACCGGCCCAAGGTGCCCCCGGTCAAGCGCGTGTCCAGCGCCGGCCTGCTCGTCGGCTCCGTGCTCAAGCGCAAGACGGAGAGCGTCAAGGAGAAGTACAGCCTGGGGCGGCGGCTCGGGCAGGGCCAGTTCGGCACCACCTACCTCTGCGTCGAGCGGAGCTCCGGCAAGGAGTACGCCTGCAAGTCCATCCTCAAGCGCAAGCTCGTCACCGACGACGACGTGGAGGACGTGCGCCGGGAGATCCAGATAATGTACCACCTGGCCGGCCACCCCAACGTCATCTCCATCCGGGGCGCCTACGAGGACGCCGTCGCCGTGCACCTCGTCATGGAGCTCTGCGCCGGCGGCGAGCTCTTCGACAGGATCGTGCAGAAGGGACACTACACCGAGCGGAAGGCCGCCGAGCTCGCCAGGGTCATCGTCGGCGTCGTCGAGGTGTGCCACTCCATGGGCGTCATGCACCGGGACCTCAAGCCCGAGAACTTCCTCTTCGTCGACCAGACGGAGGAGGCCGCGCTCAAGACCATCGACTTTGGTCTCTCCGTCTTCTTCCGGCCTGGTGAGTTTTTGGTCAATCTGGTGGGTGCAACCACCATTCTGTTACTAATCATAGCTAGAGTTCATCTCCATTTTTTTTTTCAGAAAAGGAAACACTTGCCTATGTTCGTATTTATTTTTCAGAAAAATAAACATGAAAACAATACTTATCATACATTGCACTGCATCTAGATGGGCAAGAAAATATGTATGATTTGTCATTTTGCTACCATGGTTCTGTATTTCTGTTCCTTGATTTGATCCATAATTTGGTCACACGCTCACATCCCATCCAGACTGATTGATGTGACCATGTTGTGGGCTTCATAAAGCATGACAGCATACTGAATTTTTGCAATGCATTGTGCTTTCAGCAACATGTTTTTTCCTGAGAAATTATGCCATTCAACTGCAACCATAAACATCTTGGCTACACATCTTTATCAGACTGCAGCCTGAATCTTTTTTTGAATTTTCATCAGATTTGAGACATTCTCCACTGTAATCTCTGCTAATGTGGATCTTAATTATCCCAGGTCAAATATTCACCGACGTTGTCGGAAGCCCCTACTATGTCGCGCCGGAAGTCCTGAAGAAGAAATATGGCCCCGAGGCAGACGTCTGGAGCGCCGGTGTGATCATCTACATTCTGTTGTGTGGCGTGCCGCCATTTTGGGCAGGTATGAATTGTGTTCAGTTTCTGACTTCTTTACTTCTTCGACACAATGCGCAATTACTTTACAATTTTTTGGCATTTTGATCTAATTACAGCCTTGTTTCTTTTCATCGATCAGAGAACGAGCAGGGCATATTCGAAGAGGTTCTACACGGGAAACTCGACTTCGAGTCAGATCCATGGCCCAGCATCTCCGAAGGCGCCAAGGATCTCGTGAGGAGAATGCTCCTCAGGGACCCCAAGAAGAGACTGACTGCCCATGAAGTTCTACGTGAGTCATTAAATTTCTCATCACATGACTAAATAAATTCTAGTTCTCTCAATGGTCTTTACTCTTTAGTGAATTGTGTTGCTGAAGTCTGAAGATTTCTATTTTCGCATTGTCTCAGGGCATCCATGGGTTCAGGTTGGCGGTCTGGCTCCTGACAAGCCTCTGGACTCTGCTGTTCTATCCCGTATGAAGCAGTTCTCGGCCATGAACAAGCTGAAAAAGATGGCTCTCAGGGTAAGAAGCATTCACTTCCCGGCTTGAAATGATTGTTTCTTTCGCATGCCTTGTCGCTCTGAATTGTCATCTTGCCTTTGTGCTCGTCCACCAAGCCAAGTGGCCGGCACCACCTGCCATTTGGAGCTTGGTGGATGTTATCATGGAAGAGACCAAGAATGCAAAACCATCCAAATCGACTTGTCCTGACGCGTGTGTATGTGTGTGTCTGTCCAGGTGATTGCGGAGAACTTGTCCGAGGACGAGATCGCCGGCCTCAAGGAGATGTTCAAGATGATCGACTCGGACAACAGCGGGCAGATCACGTACGAGGAGCTCAAGGTGGGGCTCAAGAAGGTGGGCGCCAACCTCCAGGAGTCGGAGATCTACGCGCTCATGCAGGCCGTAAGTTTGTCACTCAAATTCACAAGAGTGATGAATCCAGTGAAAGAAGTGTGTTGGCATTGACACGAAGAATGAAATGGGGTGAATGCAGGCGGACGTGGACAAGAGCGGGACGATCGACTACGGTGAGTTCATCGCGGCGACGCTGCACCTGAACAAGGTGGAGCGGGAGGACCACCTGTTCGCGGCGTTCCAGTACTTCGACAAGGACGGCAGCGGCTACATCACCCCCGACGAGCTGCAGCTCGCGTGCGAGGAGTTCGGCCTCGGCTCCGACGACCTCAGCCTCGACAACATGATCAGAGAAGTCGACCAGGACAACGTCAGTCACACCTTCCCTCCCTTCTTTTTTCTTCTCTTCTCTTCGGGGTGCTCTGACTGAACTGAAACACCAAAACGCTGATGATCTCGTGTGTTGGTTGCTTTGGCAGGACGGGCGCATAGACTACAACGAGTTCGTGGCGATGATGCAGAAGCCGGCGCTGGGGCTGGCGAAGAAGGCCGGGGCCGGGCTGGAGAGCAGCTTCAGCATCGGCTTCAGGGAGGCGCTGAGGATGGCTTGATGGAGGAGGAGGAGCTAGGTGGTAGTCATGGCGACGCTAATTTCGTTCTGCCCGTCGAAGACGCTTTGTTGTAGAGACATGGTGAGGTGATTGAGTTTTCATAGGGTTGAAGTGGCAGCAGCTCCTGGCGAGTAGCAGAGGGTCGGGACTCGGGACAACGTGGGTGTAGTAGAGGCAGGCAGGCAGGCAGGCAGACAGCCTCGGTGATTTTCTGCTCGCTACTGGATTGGTTCAATTGTGTATTATACTGAGCATATAAACTACAAAAGGCTTTTCCCCTCCCTGTATACAGTACGGTTAGAAGTGAAACCTGCACAAGTTGGATTAGTTTTTTTTTTCTTTTTTGCGGGTGAAACGAGATTGTATTAATTAAGAAAAGGTGTTACACTCGTTTTCACAAATAAGAGAAAGATCCTCGGGCCCGGAGCCTAGTACGCTGGGTGGTGCGTACCCTATGAGCTAGACAATGGGTGGCACTGTTGGCTGATCTCCAGACATGGCCAAAACTATGCCTCCGGATCCCATGCAGGGCCCTCTTTGTCTCCTTCACCTAGCTCGCCAGTGAACATCTGTTGACGCTGCTATCCATCAGGGCGCACACTCCCTGCTTGCAATCTAACTCAATGATTAATGACTTCTCCGTTCGCTGCAGCGCCAGGGACGTGCCCTCAAGACACGCTGCCATTTCCGCCTCCATCAAAGAGCGACATGATCGAAGAAAGCAACACGAAGAAAGGATGATGGCCCCGGTGTCGTCCCTTAGTACCATGCCGGCACCCCCTGTATTCTCGCCATGGATGTATGATCCATCCACGTTGAGCTTCGTCCATCCCGCCGGAGGTTTCTCCCAAGTTGTGTTAGCTACTATACCTCTCGGTGATGCTACTGTTTGCTTGACCATATGCGCTACACTCTGAACCATCTTGCCTTTCACCAAATCTCCTTATGGATGCTGCTTGATGCACGGTAGGGACTCGATGTAGCTACACAAGAATCTCCACGGACACTCGATAGCTGGTGCCGGCTTGTAATGTGTGACCTCGTTCCTACAATGCCACACACGCCAAAAGTTCATGAGGATGACCAGCCGCTGCAACTCGGTGCAGTTATCCAGGAGGTGAAGTAGCCATTCCTTGCCGGTGTTCACGACCGTCGCCAGGTCCGGGAGTAGCCATGACTCCCTCATGGCCTCCCATAGTGCACACGCCATGGGGCACCTGCAAATAGTGTGGAAGGTGTCCTCCTGCTCAACGCCACATAGGCCACACACATAAGATTTTTCCAAGGTTCTCTTATGCTTATTCTCCATCGTAGCCAATGAGTTGGTCGCAATCCGCCAACCGAAGACGCATACCTTAGGTGCAGCAGGGCACCTCCACATTGCCTTCCAGACGGCACAATTGCCATCCGGTGCCCTGCTTGCGGCTCATGAAGATGTGTGAAATTTATCCTCAAGACCAATCTTGTAGGCCGACTTGGCAGAAAAGATGCCTTTTGGGTCTGGACCCCAAGCCAAGACATCATGCATCCTTGGCGAGGGACGCAACTTTAGTATTTCATCAACATCAAGTGGCAAGAAGTGTTGTTGAAGTAACTCTGTTTTCCATGCACCATGATCATCAAGTAGTTCTGCCACCCGGCGTAACCGGCACCTTCCAGCCTGTGATATGGGCCGGTATGACGCCGGTCGTTTGAGCCAAGGGTCGCGCCAGATACGAACATTTTGACCGTCACCGATCCGCCATACGAGCCCTCTCTTGTGGAGCTCCAAGCCATATGTTATGGCCTGCCAAGTAGAGGATGCGTTACCTGCAAAAACAATATCCTCCAACCGCCCATTAGGATAATATTTAACTTTCAAAACCCTAGCACATAAGCTTTATAGGTAGTCATATGAATGTGGCAAATTTGTGAAACTTTTGAAGAGCCCCAACCTCAAGTAGGAATCTAAGATCATCTCTAGTGGATCCCTCAAAAGGTATTTTTTTTGGGGGGAAATATCTGGTTTAGGGGATTAAACACCGTCCAACAAATCTCTAAAAAAGTTTAGTGCCTCCAATATAACCCCCACTAAAATCTCCCCCTAGCCTATATTTGCTCCACATCCCCGCCTCCTCACCGTCTCCGATGAGATTCCGGCAAACTTCTTTTTTCATCATTTTGTCTTCTTCGTTGTCTCCGACCATTGTGGAGCTTGTCCCTAGCATCCCTGGCTCGATGGCTCCTCCCTGTCCTCACTGGCCATGAGTAGAGCAGCGACCCAAGCAGATGGACTCCTACAAAGGAGAAACATGACATAGCTTTTTTTTGTACTGAGAAACATGGCCGCCAACATCGATTCCAATGATTCCTTGCGTTTCGGAACCACGCCATCGTGCCACTAGGAGAAGGAAGATGAGAAGAACTCATTCTGAAGAAGAAATGTTGAAACCGTGGCCCATGGAAGACGAATTGCACCTACTTTGTAGACTCCTTCACATGCGTACAATCATGCTCGATGATCCTTTATCAAACTACTTTTGCGGATCATATATCCAAGCCCTAGATAGCTCATGGACATCGTCTAGTGGTGAGAAGTCATCGTTGTCCACATGAAAGGAAGAAGAAGAAAGACGGAAGAAGTAAGAAGAAGATGAAGAGAGGCTCCCATGTGGGGTCGAATTGGTCTCGGGAATAAGTTTAGGGGATTTTCTAGATGAAGAAAAGTTCAATCCCCTAAAATATAGCTTTTTAGAGGATAGGGGATACAATATAGAACTATAGGATAAGGGATCCCCGCTAGAGAGCATCTCTAGCTCATTCCCCAAAAGCTATATATAAGTGAGGAGAGTTGGGCTAGCCTGACTGAATGTGGGCCAGGTGGGTGGTGGACCGCCTGAACTGTTGGAAATATGCCCTAGAGGCAATAATAAAATGGTTATTATTATATTTCTTTGTTCATGATAATTTTCTATTGTTCATGCTATAATTGTGTTATCCGGAAATCGTAATACATGTGTGAATACATAGACCACAACACGTCCCTAGTGAGCCTCTAGTTGACTAGCTCGTTGATCAAAGGATAGTCATGGTTTCCTGACTATGGACATTAGATGTCATTGATAACGGGATCACATCATTAGGAGAATGATGTGATGGACAAGACCCAATCCTAAGCTTAGCTCAAAGATCGTGTAGTTCGTTTGCTGTAGCTTTTCTGAATGTCAAGTATCATTTCCTTAGACCATGAGATTGTGCAACTCCCGGATACCGTAGGAGTGCCTTGGGTGTGACAAACGTCACAACGTAACTGGTGACTATAAAGGTACATACAGGTATCTCCAAAGTGTCTGTTGGTTGGCACGAATCGAGGACTGGGATTGTCACTCCGTATGTCGAGAGTATCTCTGGCCCCACTCGGTAAGGCATCAATCATAATGAAGCTCAATGTGATCAAGTGGTTGATCACGGGATCATGCATTACGGTACGAGTTAAAGTGACTTGCCGTAACGAACTGAGCAAGGTATTGGGATACCGACGATCGAGTCTCGGGCAAGTAACGTACCGATTGACAAAGGGAATTGTATACGGATTGATTGAATCCTCGACATCGTGGTTCATCCGATGAGATCATCGTGGAGCATGTGGGAGCCAACATGGGTATCCAGATCCCGCTGTTGGTTATTGACCGGAGAGGCTTCTTGGTCATGTCTGCATGTCTCCCGAACCCATAGGGTCTACACACTTAAGGTTCGGTGACTCTAGGGTTGTAGAGATATTAGCACAAGGTAACCCGAAAGTTGTTAGGAGTCCCGGATGAGATCCCGGACGTCACGAGGAGTTCCGGAATGGTCCGGAGGTAAAGATTTATATATAGGAAGTCCAGTTTCGGCCATCGGGAAGGTTTCGGGGGTCACCGGTATTGTACCGGGACCACCGGAAGGGTCCCGGGGGTCCACCGGATGGGGCCACCTATCCCGGAGGGCCCCATGGGCTGAAGTGGGAGGGGAACCAGCCCCTAGTGGGCTGGTGCGCCCCCTTGGGCCTCCCCCTGCGCCTAGGGTTAGAAACCCTAGGGGTGGGGGCGCCACCCTTGCCTTGGGGGGCAAGGCACCCCCTTGGCCGCTGCCCCCCTAGGAGATTGGATCTCCTAGGGCCGGCGCCCCCTCCTAGGCACCCTATATATAGTGGGGGGAAGGGAGGGCTGTGCACCAAAGCCCCAGGCCTCTCCCTCTCCCTTCCGTGACACTCCTCCGTCTCCCAGCGCTTGGCGAAGCCCTGCCGAGATCACCGTTGCTTCCACCACCACGCCGTCCTGCTGCTGGATCTTCATCAACCTCTCCTTCCCCCTTGCTGGATCAAGTTGGAGGAGACGTCTTCCCAACCGTACGTGTGTTGAACGCGGAGGTGCTGTCCGTTCGGCACTTGGTCATCGGTGATTTGAATCACGTCGAGTACGACTCCATCAACCCCGTTCTCTTGAACGCTTCCGCTCGTGATCTACAAGGGTATGTAGATGCACTCCTCTTTCCCTTGTTGCTAGATGACTCCATAGATTGATCTTGGTGATGCGCAGAAAATTTTAAAATTCTGCTACGTTCCCCAACAGTGGCATCATGAGCTAGGTCTATGCGTAGTTACTATGCACGAGTAGAACACAAAGCAGTTGTGGGCGTCGATATTGTCAATTTGCTTGCCGTTACTAGTCTTATCTTGATTCGGCGGCATTGTGGGATGAAGCGGCCCGGACCAACCTTACACGTACGCTTACGTGAGACCAGTTCCACCGACTGACATGCACTAGTTGCATAAGGTGGCTGGCGGGTGTCTGTCTCTCCCACTTTAGTCGGATCGGATTCGATGAACAGGGTCCTTATGAAGGGTAAATAGAAATTGGCAATTCACGTTGTGGTTTTGGCGTAGGTAAGAAACGTTCTTGCTAGAAACCTATAGCAGCCACGTAAAAAACTTGCAACAACAATTAGAGGACGTCTAACTTGTTTTTTGCAGCAAGTATTTTGTGATGTGATATGGCCAAAGGTTGTGATGAATGATGAATGATATATGTGATGTATGAGATTGATCATGTTCTTGTAATAGGAATCATGACTTGCATGTCGATGAGTATGACAACCGGCAGGAGCCATAGGAGTTGTCTTAATTTATTTATGACATGCGTGTCAACATAAACGTCATGTAATTACTTTACTTTATTGCTAAACCGTTAGCCATAGTAGTAGAAGTAATAGTTGACGTGACAACTTCAAGAAGACACGATGATGGAGATCATGGTGTCATGCCGGTGACAACGATGATCATGGAGCCCCGAAGATGGAGATCAAAGAGCAAATGATATTGGCCATATCATGTCACTATTTGATTGCATGTGATGTTTATCATGTTTTACATCTTATTTGCTTAGAACGACGGTAGCTTAAATAAGATGATCCCTCGTAATAATTTCAAGAAAGTGTTCCCCCTAATTGTGCACCATTGCGAAGGTTCGTTGTTTCGAAGCACCACGTGATGATCGGGTGTGATAGATTCTAACGTTCGAATACAACGGGTGTAAGCCAGATTTACACACGCAATACACTTAGGTTGACTTGACGAGCCTAGCATGTACAGACATGGCCTCGGAACACAAAAGACCGAAAGGTCGAGCATGAGTCGTATAGAAGATACGATCAACATGAAGATGTTCATCGATGTTGACTAGTCCGTCTCACGTGATGATCGGACACGGCCTAGTTAACTCGGATCATGTTATACTTAGATGACTGGAGGGATGTCTATCTGAGTGGGAGTTCATTGAATAATTTGATTAGATGAACTTAATTATCATGAACTTAGTCTAAAATCTTTACAATATGTCTTGTAGATCAAATGGCCCACGTTGTCCTCAACTTCAACGCGTTCCTAGAGAAAACCAAGCTGAAAGACGATGGCAGCAACTATACGGACCAGGTCCGGAACCTGAGGATCATCCTCATAGCTGCCAAGAAGGATTATGTCCTAGAAGCACCGCTAGGTGACGCACCCATCCCACAGAACCAAGACGTTATGAACGCTTGGCAGACACGTGCTGACGATTACTCCCTCGTTCAGTGCGGCATGCTTTACAGCTTAGAACCGGGGCTCCAAAAGCGTTTTGAGAGACACGGAGCATATGAGATGTTCGAAGAGCTGAAAATGGTTTTTCAAGCTCATGCCTGGGTCGAGAGATATGAAGTCTCCGACAAGTTCTTCAGCTGTAAGATGGAGGAAAATAGTTCTGTCAGTGAGCACATACTCAAAATGTCTGGGTTGCATAACCGCTTGACTCAGCTGGGAGTTAATATCCCGGATGACGCGGTCATTGACAGAATCCTTCAGTCGCTTCCACCGAGCTACAAGAGCTTTGTGATGAACTTCAATATGCAGGGGATGGAAAAGACCATTCCTGAAGTATTTTCAATGCTGAAATCAGTAGAGGTAGAAGTCAAAAAGGAACATCAAGTGTTGATGGTGAATAAAACCACTAAGTTCAAGAAAGGCAAGGGTAAGAAGAACTTCAAGAAGGACGGCAAGGGAGTTGCCGCGCCCGGTAAGCAAGCTGCCGGGAAGAAGCCAAAGAATGGACCCAAGCCCGAGACTGAGTGCTTTTATTGCAAGGGAAGTGGTCACTGGAAGCGGAACTGCCCCAAATACTTAGCGGACAAGAAGGCCGGCATCACGAAAGGTATATGTGATATACATGTAATTGACGTGTACCTTACCAGTATTCGTAGTAGCTCCTGGGTATTTGATACCGGTGCGGTTGCTCACATTTGTAACTCAAAGCAGGAGTTGCGGAATAAACGGAGACTCGCGAAGAATGAGGTGACGATGCGCGTCGGGAATGGTTCCAAGGTCGATGTGATCGCCGTCGGCACGCTACCTCTACATTTACCCACGGGATTAGTTTTAAACCTCAATAATTGTTATTTAGTACCAGCTTTGAGCATGAACATTGTATCAGGATCTCGTTTAATTCGAGATGGCTACTCATTTAAATCCGAGAATAATGGTTGTTCTATTTATATGAGAGATATGTTTTATGGTCACGCTCCTATGGTGAATGGTTTATTCTTAGTGAATCTCAAGCGTAATGCTACACATATTCATAGTGTGAATACCAAAAGATGTAAGGTTGATAATGATAGTCCCACATACTTGTGGCACTGCCGCCTTGGTCACATAGGTGTCAAACGCATGAAGAAGCTCCATGCAGATGGACTTTTAGAGTCTCTTGATTACGAATCATTTGACACGTGCGAACCATGCCTCATGGGTAAGATGACCAAGACTCCGTTCTCAGGAACAATGGAGCGAGCAACCAACCTATTGGAAATCATACATACTGATGTGTGCGGTCCAATGAGTGTTGAGGCTCGTGGTGGCTATCGTTATGTTCTCACCCTCACTGATGACTTGAGTACATATGGGTATGTCTACTTAATGAAACACAAGTCTGAAACCTTTGAAAAGTTCAAGGAATTTCAGAGTGAGGTTGAAAATCAACGTGACAGAAAAATCAAGTTTTTGCGATCAGATCCTGGAGGAGAATACTTGAGTCACGAATTTGGCACACACTTAAGAAAATGTGGAATAGTTTCACAACTCACACCGCCTGGAACACCTCAGCGTAATGGTGTGTCCGAACATCGTAATCGCACTCTATTGGATATGGTGCGATCTATGATGTCTCTTACCGATTTACCGCTGTCATTTTGGGGCTATGCTTTAGAGACTGCCGCATTCACTTTAAATAGGGCTCCGTCGAAATCCGTTGAGACGACACCGTATGAATTATGGTTTGGGAAGAAGCCTAAGCTGTCGTTTCTAAAAGTTTGGGGATGCAATGCTTATGTCAAGAAACTTCAACCTGAAAAGCTCGAACCCAAGTCAGAAAAATGCGTCTTCATAGGATACCCTAAAGAAACTATTGGGTATACCTTCTACCTCAGATCCGAAGGCAAGATCTTTGTTGCCAAGAATGGATCCTTTCTAGAGAAAGAGTTTCTCTCGAAAGAAGTAAGTGGGAGGAAAGTAGAGCTTGATGAAGTACTGCCTCTTGAAGCAGAGAGTAGCGTAGCTCAGGAAAATGTTCCTGTGGTGCCTGCACCAATTAGAGAGGAAGTTAATGATGATGATAAAGATATTTCTGTTCAAGCTCCTACTAAACTTCGAAGGTCCACAAGGACACGTTCCGCACCAGAGTGGTACGGCAACCCTGTCTTGGAAATCATGTTGTTAGACAACAGTGAACCTTCGAACTATGAAGAAGCGATGGCGGGCCCGGATTCTGACAAATGGCTGGAAGCCATGAAATCCGAGATAGGATCCATGTATGAAAATGAAGTATGGACTTTGACTGACTTGCCCGTTGACCGGCGAGCCATAGAAAATAAATGGATCTTTAGGAAGAAGACAGACGCGGATGGTAATGTGACCATCTATAAAGCTAGGCTTGTCGCTAAGGGTTATCGACAAGTTCAAGGGGTTGACTACGATGAGACATTCTCTCCCGTGGCAAAGCTGAAGTCCGTCCGAATCATGTTAGCAATTGCCGCATACTATGATTATGAGATATGGTAAATGGACGTCAAAACGGCATTCCTTAACGGTTATCTTAAGGAAGAACTGTATATGATGCAGCTAGAAGGTTTTGTCGATCCTAAGAATGCTGACAAGGTGTGCAAGCTCCAACGCTCGATTTATGGGCTGGTGCAAGCATCTCGGAGTTGGAACATTCGCTTTGATGAGATGATCAAAGCGTTTGGATTTATGCAGACTTATGGAGAAGCCTGCGTTTTCAAGAAAGTGAGTGGGAGCTCTGTAGCATTTCTCATATTATATGTGGATGACATACTTTTGATGGGAAATGATATAGAATTTTTGGACAGCATTAAGGCCTACTTGAACAAGTGTTTTTCAATGAAGGACCTTGGAGAAGCTGCTTATATATTAGGCATCAAGATTTATAGAGATAGATCGAGACGCCTCATTGGTCTTTCACAAAGCACATACCTTGACAAGATATTGAAGAAGTTCAAAATGGATCAGTCAAAGAAGGGATTCTTGCCTGTATTGCAAGCTACGAGATTGAGCACGGCTCAATGCCCGACCATGGCAGAAGATAGAGAAAAGATGAGTGTCGTCCCCTATGCCTCGGCCATAGGGTCTATCATGTATGCTATGCTGTGTACCAGACCCGATGTAAACCTTGCCGTAAGTTTGGTAGGTAGGTACCAAAGTAATCCCGGCAAGGAACATTGGACAGCGGTCAAGAATATCCTGAAGTACCTGAAAAGGACTAAGGAAATGTTTCTCGTTTATGGAGGTGACGAAGAGCTCGTCGTAAAGGGTTACGTCGATGCTAGCTTCGACACAGATCTGGATGACTCTAAGTCACAAACCGGATACGTGTATATTTTGAATGGTGGGGCAGTAAGCTGGTGCAGTTGCAAGAAAAGCGTTGTGGCGGGATCTACATGTGAAGCGGAGTACATGGCAGCCTGAGAGGCAGCACAAGAAGCAGTCTGGGTGAAGGAGATCATTACCGACCTAGGAGTCATACCCAATGCGTCGGGCCCCATGACTCTCTTCTGTGACAACACTGGAGCTATTGCCCTTGCCAAGGAGCCCAGGTTTCACAGGAAGACCAGGCATATCAAGCGTCGCTTCAACTCCATTCGTGAAAGTGTTCAAAATGGAGACATAGAGATTTGTAAAGTACATACGGACCTGAATGTAGCAGATCCGTCGACTAAACCTCTCCCTAGAGCAAAACATGATCAACACCAGAACTGCATGGGTGTTCGATTCATCACAATGTAACTAGAATATTGACTCTAGTGCAAGTGGGAGACTATTGGAAATATGCCCTAGAGGCAATAATAAAATGGTTATTATTATATTTCTTTGTTCATGATAATTGTCTATTGTTCATGCTATAATTGTGTTATCCGGAAATCGTAATACATGTGTGAATACATAGACCACAACATGTCCCTAGTGAGCCTCTAGTTGACTAGCTCATTGATCAACAGATAGTCATGGTTTCCTGGCTATGGACATGGGGATGTCATTGATAACGGGATCACATCATTAGGAGAATGATGTGATGGACAAGACCCAATCCTAAACATAGCTCAAAGATCATATAGTTCGTTTGCTAGAGTTTTTCCAATGTCAAGTATCTTTTCCTTAGACCATGAGATCGTGTAACTCCCGGATACCGTAGGAGTGCTTTGGGTGTACCAAACGTCACAACGTAACTGGGTGACTATAAAGGTATACTGCGGGTATCTCCGAAAGTGTCTGTTGGGTTTACACGGATCAAGACTAGGATTTGTCACTCCGTATGACGGAGAGGTATCTCTAGGCCCACTCGGTAATGCATCATCACAATGGGCTCAAAGTGACCAAGTGTCTGGTCACGGGATCATGCATTACCTTTACGAGTAAAGTGACTTGCCGGTAACGAGATTGAACGAGGTATTGGGATACCGACGATCGAATCTCGGGCAAGTAACATACCGATTGACAAAGGGAATTGTATACGGGGTTGCTTGAATCCTCGACATCGTGGTTCATCCGATGAGATCATCGAGGAGCATGTGGGAGACAACATGGGATCCAGATCCCGCTGTTGGTTATTGACCGGAGAGCCATCTCGGTCATGTCTACATGTCTCCCGAACCCGTAGGGTCTACACACTTAAGGTTCGGTGACGCTAGGGTTGTAGAGATATGAATATGCAGTAACCCGAAAGTTGTTCGGAGTCCCGGATGAGATCCTGTACGTCACGAGGAGTTCCAGAATGGTCCGGAGGTGAAGAATTATATATAGGAAGTGCAGTTTCGGCCATCGGGAGAGTTTCGGGGGTCACCGGTATTGTACCGGGACCACCGAAAGGGTCCCGGGGGTCCACCGGGTGGGTGGGGCCACCTATCCCGGAGGGCCCCATGGGCTGAAGTGGGAGGGGAACCAGCCCCTAGTGGGCTGGTGCGCCCCCTTGGGCCTCCCCTGCGCCTAGGGTTAGAAACCCTAGGGGTGGGGGGCGCCACCCTTGCCTTGGGGGGCAAGGCACCCCCTTGGCCGCCGCCCCCCTAGGAGATTGGATCTCCTAGGGCCGGCGCCCCCCCTAGGCACCCTATATATAGTGGGGGGAGGGAGGGCTGCGCACCCAAGCCCCTGGCCTCTCCCTCTCCCTCCCGTGACACTCCTCCGTCTCCCAGCGCTTGGCGAAGCCCTGCCGAGATCACCGTTGCTTCCACCACCACGCCGTCGTGCTGCTGGATCTTCATCAACCTCTCCTTCCCCCTTGCTGGATCAAGTTGGAGGAGACGTCTTCCCAACCGTACGTGTGTTGAACGCGGAGGTGTGTCCGTTCGGCACTTGGTCATCGGTGATTTGAATCACGTCGAGTACGACTCCATCAACCCCGTTCTCTTGAACGCTTCCGCTCGCGATCTACAAGGGTATGTAGATGCACTCCTCTTCCCTCGTTGCTAGATGACTCCATAGATTGATCTTGGTGATGCGTAGAAAATTTTAAAATTTCTGTTATGTTCCCCAACATCATGAACTCCCCTGATTTGGGGTTGAACTAGGGATTTCAAACGTCTTGGTGCGTTCGGGCCTAAATAGGCGTCCAAATTGGAGTCCTAAGAGTCTTTGGACCATCTGTTAATCGTTTGTAGGACTAATGTTGGTTCTCAAGTTTACCTCGGGACATTTGTCTCTCGGTGATATATTACGAAAATGATTGACCCCCATTTCAAAAAGGAAAAAAGGTATCGGTTATATGAAGACTCTTAAGGTTTTATGGCTTTATTCAAGTCGTAGGAAAACCACACTATTGATAGGGGTTGAGGGAGTTCAAGAAAGCCTGAGGATCATGGAAACTCATACACTAAGCCATCCCATGTGCCTAAGGATTTTTTGGGTCAAAATCCTAACCAAGTGCCACTATTGTTGTGACCTGTGGGCCCCGAGGTCTAGGGACCGGGTGTCGTGGATCTAAGACTGACAGTAGAATGGGGGGTAGGTTTGAGGAGGCAAGATCCTAGCTATGGAGTAGTTGTACACACGAGTTTTATGAGTTCAGGCCCTTCTCGGAGGAAGTAACAGCCCTACGTCTCGGTGCCCTGAGGCGGTCGACTGGATTATATGTGTGTGCGTGTTTACAAAAGTGCGAACCCTTGTCCCAGAGGAGGGAGGCGACTTATATAGAGTGCGCCAGGACCCCAGCTCTCCTCCGTTACACAGAGTTCAATGCTCATAAAGGAAAGATGTTACTGGTAATGTCTACAGTAAATGTCATAAATGCTCATAATGCTATGGTTTATGTCTTAACCATTGCAGAGTGGAGGGTTCCTCATCTTCTGGTGGTCGAGTGTCTTCAAGGTGGTCGAGTGAGCGCATCTCCATGGTCGAGTGGATGATGATTTCTCTTCGACTGCTTCTGATTCTTTGTAAAGATGTCCTTGGGGCGGGTATGCTGGACAGGTCCATGACCCTACCCTAGGTACATAGCTTCATCACCGGGTCCTCGAGTAAAGGCACTCTAGATTCTTTGGGTCCCTGGGCCATCTGACCCTGTGTCCCCAGGCCCCTTCCTCCACATGACTATCTCTCAAGAAGGGTCAGGTCCTCGGGTTCTTTGACCTTGATGAGTGATATTTTTACACTCATTCACTTTTTGTTTAAACCGATATATTTCATTAATACCTAGATATTCGCTACAATATTGCTACTAATGACTAATGAATGTGAAGGATTCCACAAATCCTCTCTTTGATGTGTTTCAAGAGGAAATGGGCCAGAAAGGGAAGAAATCACGTGTGAACATGGAAATGAGTGGAAATGGAGATATAATAAATCATCAGGAGGTGCACCAGCAAAAACAACACAAAAGACGGTGTTCTATATGACCGTGAGCCTCTGTATGAGCGCGGTCATATGGCATGAATTCTGAGGCGCCTCGTCCACCTGAACAACTTTTATAAAGGGGACCACGTCAAAATGTCAACAAAGAAGCGCCGAGCGAAACAAGAACAGAACCATCATCATCCCATCTCATCAACCATAGCCGCCACCATTCTCCATCTCCATAGCCGCCAACACCACCATAGCCCATCTCCCTCTAGATCATACTTGTAATCGTGCATCGTACATGGCAACCATTGTAAGACATATTTGCAATCCATCAATCTTCAAGATGTGTTTCTCAGTGTTCTCTTCTTGCGATCTGATCTCCATGTGTGAGTAGTTCGATAAGGTATGGGATGAGGCATAGGCCTTGCAATTTGTTGTATTTGTTGTGGGGATCAATGGAAGAACATTGAATTAACATCACGTATGTGTGAAATAAAATTGTTCTGCAGATGTCTCTTGTCTTGTCCGCGGTCTTCATCCCTGCAGGTACCCAGGATCATGGAGATCGAGCAACGGTGATGCCAAGTGCAAGGAGAATGTGAAATCTTATTCTAAACACCAGTGACTAAGGGTTTAGTATGGTAACATAGATCTAATTCTTGGGGATTCATGAGGTGTAGTCATTAAACTCCCAAAGCTCTTGTTTGATTATTATAATCTTAATTATCGAGGCAACCCCGTGCGATGGATAGGGCCTGTGGTAGGACAACTGATTCTTGACGCAGGACTTGTGCTGGTCAAGATGTTATTTGGACATATCCCCCACTTCGGTTCATAGCAAGCACATCTAGACGAGTGACTTCCAACACATAAATTAAGATCATGTCTAGTCCCAACACAAATACATGGTTGTAAGCATTAAGACCTCATACCCGTACCTCTTTTTATTGTAAGTGTTTGAATCACTATTTGCTTGATTGATCCGATCAAAAGCTAGAATTAATTCTTTGACGAAAGCTTGCTAGAGACCATCGCTTCATGGAGCCTTCCTCTAGTGGGTTCGATGACCCGGGGTCACCTCTGGGGAAACAGGTGCGGGATACTTTTTGTTCCTTTACTGGATCACTAAAAGGAGGTATCAAGCCCTTTTTGGCACCATTACCGGGGAGGAGTTTAGTCTTTGTGTTTGGAGTTTTTGTTAAAGTTTAGTTCCAGTTTTTATTTTTAATTTTTGTTCTAGTTTAAGTTTTATTTCTTGTCGCAAGTCTTGTTAGTTGAAAAATCCAAAAAGATTATCATGGCTCGTAATCTTGGAAGTTTTGCTACTTCGAGCAACGACTTTATGCATGAATCCAAAGCACAACCTGAGGTTGCAGCTGCTGAATATGAGGTCAAACCGAACTTAGTTTCCATGGTTCAACATGACCAATTTGGAGGCTCTACTTCTAAAGATGCCAGTATGCACTTGCATAATTTTACTGAATTGTGTAACGTGACACACATTAGAGATTGTGACCCTTACGCTTTGAAGTTGCATCTATTTCCTTTCTCTCTAAGAGAAAAAGCAAAAGAATGGCTTCTAGCTTTACCTAGAGGAAATATAACTTCTTGGGCTGATTGTTGCAGCATATTTTTATCTAAATTTTGTCCACCTACAAAATTTATGCAACTACATTATATGATTATAGGTTTCAAATAGGAAGAATGTGAGGCACTAGAGCTTGCGTGGGATAGAACGAAAGAAGCCATAAGGAACTCTCCTAATCATGGAATGGAGGAATGGTTAATCCTTCATATATTTTATAATGGTTTAAATCACATGTCAAAAACTATGGTTGATACGGCTGTGATGACCTACAGGTATAGGGGATCAATCGTAGTCCTTTCGATAAGTGAGAGTGTCAAACCCAACGAGGAGCAGAAGGAAATGACAAGTAGTTTTCAGCAAGGTATTCTCTGCAAGCACTGAAATTATAAGTAACGAGTAGTTTGATAGCAAGATAATTTGTAATGAGCAAGTAATGGTAACGGTAAAAAAAGTGCAACAAGGTAGTGCTACCTCTTGAGCTTGCGTTGGATTTCCCCGAAGAGGAAAGGATGATGCAGCAGAGTAGCGTAAGTATTTCCCTCAGTTTTTGAGAACCAAGGTATCAATCCAGTAGGAGGCCACGCTCAAGTCCCTCGTACCTGCACAAAACGATAGCTACTTGCAACCAACGCGATTAGGGGTTGTCAATCCCTTCATGGTCACTTACGAGAATGAGATCTGATAGATATAATATTTTTGGTATTTTTGGTATAGAGATGCAAAGTGAAAAGTAAAAGGCAAAGTAAAAAGCAATACAAGATTAAAGTGATGGAGATTGATATGATGAGAATAGACCCGGGGGCCATAGGTTTCACTAGTGGCTTCTCTCAAGAGCATAAATATTCTACGGTGGGTGAACAAATTACTGTTGAGCAATTGACAGAATTGAGCATAGTTATGAGAATATCTAGGTATGATCATGTATATAGGCATCACGTCCGTGACAAGTAGACCAA
Source organism: Triticum urartu (assembly GCF_003073215.2). Classification (NCBI taxonomy): domain Eukaryota; kingdom Viridiplantae; phylum Streptophyta; class Magnoliopsida; order Poales; family Poaceae; genus Triticum; species Triticum urartu. The sequence goes on along the minus strand of NC_053026.1, from coordinate 579,179,518 downwards.
AACGATTCTGCATCTACTACTATTACTCCACTCATCGACCGCTATCCAGCATGCATCTAGAGTATTAAGTTAAAAACAGAGTAACACTTTAAGCAAGATGACATGATGTAGAGAGATAAATTCATGCAATATGAAATAAACCCCATCTTGTTATCCTCGATGGCAACGATGCAATACGTGCCTTGCTGCCCCTTCTGTCACTGGGAAAGGACACCGCAAGATCGAACCCAAAGCTAAGCACTTCTCCCATGGCAAGAACTACCAATCTAGTTGGCCAAACCAAACGGGTTCAAAGAGACTTGCAAAGATAACCAATCATATATAAAAGAATTCAGAGAAGATTCAAATATTATTCATAGATAGACTTGATCATAAACCCACAATTCATCGGTCTCAACAAACACACCGCAAAAAGAAGATTACATCGAATAGATCTCCACAAGAGAGGGGGAGAACTTTGTATTGAGATCAAAAAAGAGAGAAGAAGCCATCTAGCTACTAACTATGGACCCGAAGGTCCGAGGTAAACTACTCACACTTCATCGGAGAGGCTATGATGATGTAGAAGCCCTTCGTGATGACGGCCCTCTCCGGCAGAGCTCTGGAACAGGCCCCAAGATGGGATCTCGTGGATACAGAAAGTTGCGGCGGTGGAATTAGGTTTTTGGCTCCTGTTCTGATCGTTTGGGGGTACGTAGGTATATATAGGAGGAAGGAGTACGTTGATGGAGCACCGAGGGGCCCACGAGGCAGGGGGCGCGCCCTAGGGGGGGGGCGCCCCCCACCCTCGTGATCGCCTCTCTGATGCCTTGGCATAGGGTCCAAGTCTCCTGGATCACGTTCGGTGAGAAAATCACGTTCCCGAAGGTTTCATTCCGTTTGGACTCCGTTTGATATTCCGTTTCTTTGAAACACTGAAATAGGCAAAAAACAGCAATTCTGGGATGGGCCTCCGGTTAATAGGTTAGTCCCAAAAATAATATAAAAGTGGAATAAAGCCCAATATAGTCCAAACAGTAGATAATATAACATGGAGCAATCAAAAATTATAGATACGTTGGAGACGTATCAGGTAGCACAATCCTTTTGAGGCAAAGGATAGGCCAAAAGGGTCTCTTATGATAAACAAAGTGTTCTTGAGGGTACACGATAATTTCATCTAGTCACTTTCATCATGTTGGTTTGATTTGTGTTCGCTACTTTGATAATTTGATATGTGGGTGGACCGGTGCTTAGATGCTGTTCTTACTTGAACTAACCTCCTACTTATGATTAACCCCCTCGCAAGCATCCGCAACTACGAAAGAAGTATTAAGATAAAATCTAACCATAGCATTAAACTTTTGGATCCAAATCAGCCCCTTACGAAGTGGCGCATAAACTAGGGTTTAAGCTTCTGTCACTCTCGCAACCCATCATCTAATAACTACTCCACAATGCATTCCCTTAGGCCCAAATATGGTGAAGTGCCATGTAGTCGACGTTCACATGTGATACTTCTCCATCGTATCTACTTTTCCAAACTCTTTTGCCCTTGATTTGAGTGGAACTAACCCGGACTAACGCTGTTTTCAGCAGAATTGCCTTGGTGTTATTTTTGTGCAGAAATAAAAGTTCTCGGAATGACCTGAAACTTCATGGAGAATATTTTTGGAATGAATAAAAAATATTGGCGAAAGAATCAACCGGAGGGGACCCATCATCTGCCCACAAGGGTGGGCGGCGCCCCCCTAGGGCACGCCCCCTTCTTTGTGGGTCCCCTAGACCTCCACCGACCTCAACTCCAACTCCATATATTCATGTTTGGGGAGAAAAAAATCATAGAGAAGGATTCATCGCGTTTTACAATACGGAGCCGCTGTCACCCCTGTTCTTCATTGGGAGGGCAGATCTGGAGTCCGTTCGGGGCTCCGGAGAGGGGAAATCGTCGCCATCATCATCACCAACCTTCCTCCATCACCAATTTCATGATGCTCACCGCCGTGCGTGAGTAATTCCATCATAGGCTTGCTGGACGGTGATGGGTTGGATGAGATTTATCATGTAATCGCATTAGTTTTGTTAGGGTTTGATCCCTAGTATCCACTATGTTTTGAGATTGATGTTGCTATGACTTTGCTATGCTTAATGCTCGTCACTAGGCCCCGAATGCCATGATTTCAGATCTGAACCTATTATTTTTCATGAATATATTTGTGTTCTTGATCCGATCTTGCAAGTTGTAGACACCTATTACGAGTTATGATCCGCATACCCCAAGGTGACAATAATTAGGATTATTTCCGGTGATTACCGTAGTTTGAGGAATTCATGTATTCACTAATTGCTACTACTTTATTCCAATTCTCTATTAAAAGGAGGCCTTAATATCCGTTAGTTTCCATTAGGACCCCGCTGCCATGGGAGGGTAGGACAAAAGATGTCATGCAAGTTCTTTTCCATAAGCACGTATGACTATATACAGAATACATGCCTACATTATATTGATGAATTGGAGCTAGTTCTGTGTCACCCTAGGTTTTAACTGTTGCATGATGAATGCCATCTGACATAATTATCCATCACTGATCCATTACCTACGAGTTCATTTCATATTGATTTTTGCTAAGTTACTTTTCCGTTGCCACTGTTACAATTGCTACAAAACTACTACTGTTACTTTTGCCACCGTTACCGTTACTTCCATATTATTTTGCTACTAAATACTTTGCTGCAGATATTAAGTCTTTCAGGTGTGGTTGAATTGACAACTCAGCTACTAATACTTGAGAATATTCTTTGGCTCCCCTTGTGTCGAATCAATAAATTTGGGTTGAATACTCTACCCTCGAAAACGGTTGCAATCCCCTATACTTGTGGGTTATCAACATGACACCACTAAGGGAATCACAACATACATACCATCAAAATATCGAACGGATATCAAATTCACATGATTACTTGCAACAAGATTTCTCCCGTGACCTCAAGAACAAAAGTAACTACTCACAAATGATAATCATGCTCAAGATCTGAGGGGTATTAAATAACATAATGGATCTGAACATATAATCTTCCACCAAATAAACCATATAGTAATCAACTACAAGATGTAATCAACACTACTAGTCACCCACAAGCACCAATCTAAGGTTCCGGTACAAAGATTGAACACAAGAGATGAACTAGGGTTTGAGAGGAGATGGTGTTGTTGAAGATGTTGATGGAGATTGCCCTCCCCAAGATGGAAGAGTTGTTGGTGATGATGATGATTTCTCCCTCTGGGAGGGAAGTTCCCCCGGCGGAATCGCTCCATCGGAGGGCAAAAGTGCTCCTGCCCAAGTTCCACCTCGAGACGGCGGCGCTTCATCTCGAAAGTCCTCTGCTCAATTTTTCTAGGTCAAAATGACTTATATACCAGAAGAGGGGCACCGGAGGTGGGACGAGGAGGGAACAACCCACCAAGGCGCGCCTGGGATCCCTAGCGCGCCCAGGTGGGTTGTGCCCACCTGGTGGGCCCCCGCTGGTAGTTATTTGCTCCAATAATTCTTATGTATTTCATAAAAATTCTTTGTGAAGTTTCAGCTCATTTGGAGTTGTGCGAATAGGTAGCCTGACATAGCTTTTCCAGGTCCAGAATTCCAGCTATCGGTATTCTCCCTCCTTGTGTGAACCTTGCATATTATGAGATAAAAGGCATTAGAATTACTCCAAAAAGCATTATTATCCATAAAACATTATAAATAACAGTAGTTAAACATGATGCAAAATGGACGTATCAACTCCCCAAGCTTAGACCACACTTGTCCTCAAGTGAAGACCGAAATCGAAAACATGTCCACATGCTTAGAGAGAGAGAGAGAGGTGTCGATAAAAACAAAATATGGACATATAAGCATCATGTATATTATTATAACATCAATAAACTTTAACATAAAACTTTATCATAGAACTTGTTTCATAAGCTTCTCATGAACAAGTAATAATTCATCACAACATCAAAGTATAAAGCATAAACTCTACTGGAAACCGACAAACTATGTTCTCAGTCAAGTTTGCAATTACAATTCATCATTGATAACCCACAAGTATAGGGGATCGCAACCGTTTTTGAGGGTAGAGTATTCAACCCAAATTTATTGATTCAACACAAGGGGAGCCAAAGAATATTCTCAAGTATTAGCAGCTGAGTTGTCAATTCAACCACACCTGAAAACTTAATATCTGCAACAAAGTATTTAGCAAATTAATATGATAGTAGTGGTAACGGTGGTAAAAGGTAACGGTAGCAAAAGTAACATTTTGGTGTTTTATAATGATTGTAGCAATAGCAACGGAAAAGTAAATAAGCGAAGAACAATATATGGAAAGCTCGTAGGCAATGGATCGGTGATAGAGAATTATGCCGGATGCGGTTCATCCTGTAACAGTCATAACCTAGGGTGACACAGAACTAGCTCCAGTTCATCAATGTAATGTAGGCATGTATTCCGAATATAGTCATACGTGCTTATGGAAAAGAACTTGCATGGCATCTTTTGTCCTACCCTCCCGTGGCAGCGGGGTCCTATTGGAAACTAAGGGATATTAAGGCCTCCTTTTAATAGAGTACCGGACCTAAGCATTAACACATAGTGAATACATGAACTCCTCAAACTACGGTCTTCACCGGGAGTGGTCCCGATTATTGTCACTTCGGGGTTGCTGGATCATAACACATAGTAGGTGACTATAGACTTGCAAGATAGGATTAAGAACTCTCATATATTGATGAAAACATAATAGGTTCAGATCTAAAATCATGGCATTCGGGCCCTAGTGACAAGCATTAAGCATAGCAAAGTCATAGCAACATCAATCTCAGAACACAGTGGATACTAGGGATCAAACCCTAACAAAACTAACTCGATTACATGATAAATCTCATCCAACCCATCACTGTCCAGCAAGCCTATGATGGAATTACTCACGCACGGCGGTGAGCATCATGAAATTGGTGATGGAGGAAGGTTGGTGATGATGATGGCGACGATTTCCCCTCTCCGGAGCCCCGAACGGACTCCAGATCTGCCCTCCCAATGAAGAACAGGGGTGACAGCGGCTCCGTATTGTAAAACGCGATGAATCCTTCTCTATGATTTTTTTCTCCCCAAACATGAATATATGGAGTTGGAGTTGAGGTCGGTGGAGGTCTAGGGGACCCACAAAGAAGGGGGCGTGCCAGTGGATACTAGGGATCAAACCCTAACAAAACTAACTCGATTACATGATAAATCTCATCCAACCCATCACTGTCCAGCAAGCCTACGATGGAATTACTCACGCACGGCGGTGAGCATCATGAAATTGGTGATGGAGGAAGGTTGATGATGACGATGGCGACGGATTCCCCTCTCCGGAGCCCCGAACAAACTCCAGATCAGCCCTCTCGAGAGAGTTTAGGGCTTGGCGGTAGCTCCGTATCGTAAAACATGATGAATCCTTCTCCCCGGTTTTTTTCTCCCCAAAAGTGAATATATGGAGTCAGGGTTGAGGTCGGTGGAGCGTCAGGGGGCCCATGAGGCAGGGGGCGCGCTCCCACCCTCATGGACAGGTGGAGGCCCCCTGACGTGGATCTTCCTTCCAGTATTTTTTATATATTCCAAAATAATTCTCCGTTGTTTTTTAGGTCATTCCGAGAACTTTTATTTTTGCACAAAAATAACACCATGGAAATTCTGCTGAAAACAGCGTCAGTCCAGGTTAGTTCCATTCAAATCATGCAAGTTAGAGTCCAAAACAAGGGCAAAAATGTTTGGAAAAGTAGATACGAGGAGATGTATCAATCATCTTTTCATGAAGGGTCACGTATCGGAGCCTTTGGGCAAGTCCACATACTCAACCATCATATAGTCTTCTATGACTGCTAACACTCACCGCATACACATGAGCAAAAAGTTTCAACCAGACACATAGAAAGATAGGGGCTTATAGTTTTGCCACCAAACATATTCACCTCAAGGGTGATGTCAACAATAATAACTCATGCTACCATATCCAACTCGATACATGTGCCTAGATCTTTCCTCACCACATGGTGCTTGCCAAAAGAAAAAATGAAAAGGAATAGAGAGAAAAACTTTGACTATTGCATAAAAGTAAATACATAAAGGTAAAAGATAGGCCCTCAGAGGAAAGCAGATGTTGCCATGCGCTTTTTGTTTGTATGCTCAATCTCTTAGTGCAAAAGAACGTCACGTTATATTGCCCCTTATGATAGCAACCTTTATTACGCAGTATGTCGCTTTTATTCTTTGCCATCACAAGTTCGTACAACGCTCAATTTTCTCTTACGCTAAATGATCCAACACTTTTAGAAGCAATTTTTATTGCCTTATTGCACCGATGACAACTTACTTGAAGGATCTTACTCAATCCATAGGTAGGTATGATGGACTCTCAAAACAAGATTTGGGTTTAAGGATTTTTGGATGCCCAAGTAGTATCTCTACTTAGTGCGAAATTTTTGTCTAGAGAAGATGGGGTAAAACACCACGTGTTAAAGGATCTATGACAATATAAATTTTATGTGAATATGAACAAACATAAATCATTATGTTGTCTTCCTTGTCCAACATCAACAATTTTGGCATATAATATTTTGATGGGGGCTCACAATCACAAAAGATGTCTAGGATAGTGTATTTGCATGTGAATCTTCTCATCCCTTATTAATTCTTTCATGAATTGCATCATTGACCAACGCTATGTTTGTAAATCTCCAATAAAATTTTCTACTTAGACTCTTCCTTATGTGATGTCACTACTTACCATAAGATTAGCATATGATATTTTTCATGTATTTCCTTTCTTTTAATTAAACATGAAAGTAAAGAGAACAAAACTTCAAACTAAACTTTATTATATATCTCGCACACAATTACAAGGATACATCACTAAGCAAACACTCAAAAAGAAAGGATCGAACTAAACTTTTATTCAACTAAAGTAAGAGATAACTGAGGATCGAACTAAGATAAATAAAGGCAAAAGATAATGGAGGTGATACGATACCGGGACACCTCCCCCAAGCTTGGCACAAGCCAAGGGGAGTGCCCATACCCGATACTCAATTTTCCTTTGGTGATGAAGAAGGAGGTGGTGGTGATGAAGTAGAGGGTTCATCCTTCTTTTTCTCTAGCTTGCGTCTGAGGGTGAAATTATCCATCCTCGACTCGTCATTATCTATCTCAAGCTTTATTATCCTTTTGCATAATGCCTCTTTGCTTTCTTGCTTGAACGAGGAGGGACTGGTTCATCTTCATCTTCCTCATCGGTGTACCATATATAGGGATAGGTATCCTTGAAGATATTTTTATCTAGAGGCCGATAAGAAACTGGGGAATCCAGATACGTCTCCAACATATCTATAATTTTTGATGGTTCCATTCTATTATATTATCTGTTTTGGATGTTTTATATGCATTTATATGCTATTTTATATTATTTTTGGGACAAACCAGTTAACCTAGAGCCCAGTGCCAGTTCCTTTTTTCCCTGTTTTTGAGTTTCGCAGAAAAGGAATACCAAACGGAGTCCAAATGGAATAAAACCTTCGCGATGATTTTTCTTGGACCAGAAGACTTGGAGATGAAGTCGGAGGAGCCACGAGGCGACCATAAGGACAGGGGCACGCCCAGGGGGTAGGGCGCGCCCCCACCCTTGTGGGCCCCTCGTGCACCTCCTGACCTAATTCTTTCGCCTATTGATACGTCTCCAACATATCTATAATTTTTTATTGTTCCATGCTATTATATTATCTATTTTGGATGTTTTATATGCATTAATATCAATGTTTTAAATAGCGGGCTTTGGCATATAGCGGCGACCCTTAAAATCATCTATAGCTGGGCTATAGAGGGCTATAGCGGCAAATTGTACAAGAAATCATTTAGCGACAACATGCTCAAACAGCTATAGCGGAGCTATAGCGTGGCTATAGTCGGCTATTTAAAATTATGATTAATATGCTATTTTATATGATTTTTGGGACTAACCTATTAATCTAGAGCCTAGTGCCACTTTATGTTTTTTCCTTGTTTTAGAGTCTCGCATAAAAGGAATACCGAACGGAGTCCAAACGGAATAAAACTTTCGCGATGATTTTTCTTGGACCAGAAGACACCTAGGAGACTTGGAGTGCAAGTCAGAAGAGCCACGAGGCGGCCACAAGGGTGGAGGGCGCGCCCCCAACCTTGTGGGCCCCTCGGTGGCCTCCTGACCTAGATCTTCCTCCTATATATATACTCTTATACCCTGAAAACTTCCAGGGGAGCCACGAAACCACTTTTCCACCACCGCAACCTTCTGTACCCGTGAGATGCCATCTTGGGGCCTTTTCTGGCATCCTGACGGAGGGGGATTCGATCACGGAGGGCTTCTAGATCAACACCATTGCCTCTTCGATGAAGCATGAGTAGTTTACCACAGACCTATGGGTCCATAGCTAGTAGCTAGATGGATTTTTCTCTCTCTCTTTGATTCTCAATAACATGTTCTCCTCGATGTTCTTGGGGATCTATTCGATGTAATACTCTTTTGTGGTGTGTTTGCCGAGATCCGATGAATTGTGGATTTATGAGATTATCTACGAATATTATTTGAATCTCCTCTAAATTCTTTTATGCATGATTTGATATCTTTGCAAGTCTCTTCGAACTATCGATTTGGTTTGGCCAACTAGATTGTTTTTTCTTGCAATGGGAGGAGTGCTTAGCTTTGGGTTTAATCTTGCGGTGCTCGATCCTAGTAAAAGAAGGGGAACCGACACATATTGTATTGTTGCCATCGAGGATAAAAAGATGGGGTTTTCATCATATTTTTTGAGTTAATTCGTCTACAACATGTCATCTTGCTTAAGGCGCTCCGTTCTTATGAACTAATACTCTAGATGCATGCTGGATAGCGGTCGATGTGTGGAGTAATAGTAGTAGATGAGGAATCGTTTCGGCCTACTTGACATAGACGTGGTGCCTATGTTCATGATCATTGCCTTAGATATCTTCATAACTTTGCACTTTTCTATCAATTGATCGGCGGTAATTTGTTCACCCACTATAATAATTCCTTTCTTGAGAGAAGCCTCTACTGAAACCTATGGCCCCTAGGTCTATTTTCCATCATATAAGTTTTCGATCTACAATTCTAGTTTCCTATTTACTTTCTTTTGCAATCTTTTACTTTCCGTTCCATAAACCAAAAATACCAAAAATATTACTTTATCGTTTATCCATCTCTACGAGATCTCACTTTGCGAATAACCGTGAAGGGATTGACAACCCCTTTGTCGCATTGGTTGCAACTTGGTGTATGTTTGTGTAGGTATTCGGTGGCTTATCGCGTTGTCTCCTACTGGATTGATACCTTGGTCCTCAAAACTGAGGGAAATACTTACGCTACTTTGCTGCATCACCCTTTCCTCTTCAAGGGAAAAACCAACGCAATCTTAAGAGGTAGCAAGAAGGATTTCTGGCACTGTTGCCGGGGAGGTCTACGCCAAGCCGAGACATACCAAGTACCCATCATAAACTCTCATCCCTTGCATTACATTATTCGCCATTCGCCTCTCATTTTCCTCTCACCCACTTCTAAAATGAGATTCAAAAAGATTCGCCTTTTCTTTGCCTCTCTTTCATTCGTCTTCTTCATTTGCTCGTTTTTCACCACCATGTCTGAACCTGGGGATGTTGTTGCTGAAAATCTTGTGGCGAATCTTGAAACTTGCTCTTTGGATCTCGGAGCTAAAAAGCCTCCTAATTACAAAACTAAAATCTTTCGTATAGGAGATGGTAATATTATAGGGAAAAGTATCATACAAGAATTCTTGGATTGTATTAATAAAAGAACTATTCTTCTTGAGAGAAATTGTTATGCTGATGCTATTGTGATGCTTGCTGAGAAATTAGAAATAAAATTTGTGCATCTTCATCCTGCTTTGCAAACAGTGTTTTATGAGCTTCCTAAAATCAATCATCCTATAGCTAAAAAAGATTGCCACTATTATTCTTATGCGTGAATTTGATTTTATTATCCAAGAAGCTAGGGATATTTTTGCTTTCTATAAAAAGGATGTTGAACACCCTCCAATTTTAGGCATCCTTCATGATAAACAAACTATGCGTAGTTTGGAATCTAGGGATTATCAATCTTATAGTGAAAATCTTAGGAAAATAGTTCCCCATTCTAAGATCTCTCAATGTTTGTATCTTGAAACCTTTGAGGATTTTGATTGGATAACTAGGGGAATTTATGTAGGGTTTAATTGAGATTGGTTGAATAAAATGATGAAGGAACCCATTAAAAACTAGCTACATATTTTGTATGATGACATATACGGTGATGTTCCTGATTATGGGTTTATGAATGTTAAGATCACCAACCAAAGTCCCTTTCATGATTTAAGTTCATCTACTAGGAGAGAAATAAAAGAAATAATAGAATTGCTAAGACGAGTCTTGTAAGATTTGATGAGAAAAGAATTGCATGCCGAGTATGAGAATACTTAGATCTATTCGTGTTTTTATGCCTAGCTAGGGGCGTTAAACAATAGAGCTTGTTGGGAGGCAATCCAATTTTATTTTTGTTCTTGCTTTTTAGGTCCTTTTTTGCAATAAATATTTCAACTAGCCTCTGGTTAGATGTGGTTTTATGTTTTAATTAGTGTTTATGCTAAGTAAGACCTTTGGGATAGCTTACAGTGATAGTTGATTTGATCCTGCTGAAAAATAGAAACTTTTGCGCTAGGAGATTAGTTTTCACTTTCTACAGAAGCGCGATAAAATACTGTTTCTTTTTGAAGAGGATTAATAAACAAATTATCTAGGACTTCCTAATTTCCCAGGATTTCGTTTATTATGACACGTTCCATCATTGTCATATTGCTTTGCATGATCATGTAGTTGACATCATATTTGTGGCAAAGCCACCTTTCATAATTCTTTCATACATGTCACTCTTGATTCATTGCCCATCCCGGTACACTGCCAGAGGCATTCATATAGAGTCATATATTGTTCTATGTATCGAGTTGTAGTTCTTGAGTTGTAAGTAAATAAAAGTGTGATGATCTTCCTTATTAGAGCATTGTCCCATGTGAGGAAAGGATGATGGAGACTATGATTCCCCCACAAGCCGGGATGAGACTCCGGACGAATTTTTTTTTTTTAAAAAAAAAGAGGCCAAAAAATGAGAGAAGGCCCAAATAAAAAAAATAATGAGAGAAAAGAGAGAAGGGGCAATGTTACTATCCTTTTTCCACACTTGTGCTTCAAAGTAGCACCATGATCTTCATGATAGAGAGTCTCCTATGTTATCACTTTCATATACTAGTGGGAATTTTTCATTATAGAACTTGGCTTGTATATTAATGAAGGGCTTCCTCAAAATTGCCCTAGGTCTTCGTGAGCAAGCGAGTTGGATGCACACCCACTAAGTTTGTTTTTGAGCTTTCATAAACTTATAGCTCTAGTGCATCCGTTGCATGGCAATCCCTACTCACTCACATTGATATCTATTGATGGGAATCTCCATAGCCCGTTGATATGCCTAGTTGATGTGAGACTATCTCCTTCTTTTTGTATTCTCCACAACCACCTTCTGTTCCACCTATAGTGCTATGTCCATGGCTCACGATCATGTATTGCATGAAAGTTGAAAAAGTTTGAGAACATCAAAAGTATGAAACAATTGCTTGGCTTGTCATCGGGGTTGTGCATGATTTGAATATTTTGTGTGATGAATATGGAGCATAGCCAAACTATATGATTTTGTAGGGATAAGCTTTCTTTGGCCATGTTGTTTTGAGAAGACATAATTGCCTTGTTAGTATGCTTGAAGTATTATTGTTTCTATGTCAATATTAAACTTTTGTTTTGAATCTTACGGATCTGAACATTCATGCCATAATAAATAAAATTACATGGATAAATATGTTAGGTAGCATTCCACATCAAAAATTCTGTTTTTATCATTTACCTACTCGAGGACGAGCAGGAATTAAGCTTGGGGATGCTTGATACGTCTCCAACGTATCTATAATTTTTGATTGTTCCATGCTATTATATTATCTGTTTTGGATGTTTTATATGCATTAATATGCTATTTTATATTATTTTTGGGACTAACCTATTAACCTAGAGCCCAGTGCCAGTTTCTATTTTCCCCTATTTTTGAGTTTCGCGGAAAAGGATTACCAAACGGAGTCCAAATGGAATAAAACATTCACGATGATTTTTCTTGGACCAGAAGACAACCAGGAGACTTGGAGATGAAGTCGGAGGAGCAACGACGTGGCCACAAGGATGGAGGGTGCGCCCAGGAGGGTAGGGCGCGCCCCCACCCTTGTGGGCCCCTCGTGCACCTCCTGACCTAATTCTTTTGCCTATATATTTCCATATATCCCCAAACCAACAGAGGCATCCACGAAAACACTTTTCCACTGCCGCAACTTTCTGTACCCGTGAGATCCCATCTAGGGACCTTTTCCGGCACCCTGTCGAAGGGGGATTGTCGGTGTACTAGAGTAGGGGTACCCTAGTATCCCGAACTTGTGCACGGGCAGTCGCAGCATCCCACGGCAAGGCTTGCCGAGTGACCGCCAAGGTCCTCCGTGGTTCCTTTGGAACCATTCAAGAACAAAGTATCCAAGCCAAGGAGACAAGACCCCGGCAAGAGGAGCTTGCCGGGAAGGCCAACCAAGGCACCTCAAGACCCCGGCAAGAGGAGCTTGCCGGGAAGGCCAACCAAGGCATCTCAAGGAACTTGCCGCGACGCGTCGCACGTCCCGGCAAGGCCCAGTGAGCGACAAGCTCCCGGGCGCGACAAGACAACAACCGCGGCAAGGCGCTTGCCGCGGCAAGACACCACTGTGCCCGCGCTCCAGCACATCCACCAACGTGTCGCTCTGGGACCCTTCCAGGCGTACGTGGCGGGAGGCTGTGCAGCTTGCGGTGCGCGGTGGCAAGCGGCGCTGACAAGATCGCCATCGTGGTGAGCGGTGGCGCCCCTGACGGTCCCTTTTTGCACTGTTTAGGCGACACAGACGGGAATTTAATGCCCTTGTCCCCTGCCGTCAGGGTTAGGTATGATACACTGTAGCGGGTAGCTGTACCTACCGCAGCACCTTTCCATTTTTACCCTTTGTCTCCGTTGCCACCTGTCGGTGACCCCTTGAGCATATAAAAGGAGGCCCATGCGCAACGTAGTGGGGGTTAGCGGTTAGCTAGTTCGGAGAACACTCACGCTCGGTCTAGTTAGCTGCTGGTGTGTACTGTAGCACTCCGCGCTCCCGAGCAAGAACTCAATACAAACCACAAAGCAGGAGTAGGGTTTTACGCATCCGTGCGGCCCGAACATGGGTAACTGCTCGTGTGTTTCGCCTCGATCCGCTCTTTGCACGACCTCCGCCCCCGCCGAACCGAAAGGGACTCGGTCCGCCGGTCCCATAGGTGTTCGTGGATCAGTCCCCCGACATCTTTGGCGCGCCAGGTAGGGGGCGTCGAAGTTGTGTGAACCAGATCCGGCGTACACGCGAGCTAGATCTCCATCATCTTCATCGACATGCCGTCGAAGAAGAAGGCTTCGGAGGCGGCTGCTCCGTCCGCCCCGCTACCACCGCAGCAAACGGCTGATGGGGCGGACGCCGGCGGAAGAACGGGCGTCGACGAGGGAGCTCACGGTGCTGCCAGGTCCAAGGACAAGGCTGCGCTGCCCATCAGCGGCGTAGCCGGCTCCCACAACGACCGGGCGCACTCCAAGACCTCGGCGTCCGTACATGCACCGCACCCATCCCAGGAGGCGCGGGACCGGCAGCGTCATGGTACTCACGGTACCATGCGTTTTCTGGACCAAGATCGAGCTGGTGGATCTCGGAGTGCTCAAGACCAGCATGCACACCAACATGCTGGCACGAGCGAGGCGCGGTCGCCTGGACGGGATACTGCTCCTTCTAACATAGTTAGAAGTCCGAGCATATCCCGCTCCTCGCACCGTTCGCCACCACCACCCGCCACTGCAGCAGAAGCTTTGGCGCGAGCTCAACTGCTCCTAGACTACCCTCCAACAGCAGACAAGATCGACGACTGGAGGGCCACCATTCAGAATCTCATCGGCTTCGCCAACGGCGACACTCAGCGGCAGCCGAGCATGTCGCAGCCGCGGCAAGTCAGCCAGGCACGAGCCGGTGGCGACAAGACCGGTGGGGGTGCAACTACTGTGCACTCTCCGCGCCGAAGGCCAAGATCGCCGACTCGCCGGATCCACCTCGACAGCGACTCCACCGCGTCATCAGATCCATGAGCTCGTCGCGATCAGCGCCAAGTTCTTCACGAACGACAACAAGAAGACGCTCGTACTCGCATCGAGCGCCGAAGAGAAGCGCGACGTCAATCAGACCAGCGCGTTGGGCCCTCTGTTGACATGCATGCGCCAGGGGAACCAGGCGACTTGCCATACGCGGTAGGTTGCCCTGCGTTCACCCGTGAGCTGCGGCAAGTCCAGTGGCCTAGCATGAAGAATTTCAAGCCAGACATACCAGAGAAGTACGACGGCAAGTCGCATCCATCGGAGTTCCTCAGCATCTACACCATCGCGGTGCAGGCTGCCGGGGGGCGGGACGACAAGATCCTTGCCAACTACTTCCCGCTGGTGCTCAAGCCCAATGTCAGGTCCTGGCTCATGCACTTGCCGGACAACTCCATATCCTCCTGGGCCGACCTATGCCATCAGTTTGTCGGCGCCTTTACAGGCGGCCACAAACCTCATGGCCAAGAGAGTGACCTTCATCTGCTCGCCCAGAAGGAAGGAGAGCCCCTGCGCAAGTACATTCAGAGATTCAGCCGTGTACAGCACAACATCCCAGATGTCCACCCTGCCGCGGTCATCAGCGCGTTCCATCAGAATGTGCGTAACCGCAGGATGCGGGAGGAGATGGCGATGTGCAAGATCAGAGACGTCAGTGAGCTGTATGCCCTGGCCGACAAGTGTGCACGTGCTGAAGAAGGGAGGAAACTCCCCGGAGAGAATATAGGAGCAGGAGGATCTGACAGTGAGGATGCTGCCCCGGCAAAGAAAAACCGGCGGCGGAACAGGAAGAAGAAAGGCAAAGATGTGCTAGTCGTTGAGCAGTCCGGCAACAAAGGTGGTGCCAAGAAAGCCAAAGTTGGTAGCTCCGGCAAGGAGATTGCCGCATGCACCAACTGCCAGGCTGTGGCGGTCGCCGACAAGCAGGACGGCACCGACAAGCAGTACTGCAAGATCCACCGCACCAAGGGCCATGACCTCCAGAGCTGCAAGAAGGTCGAGCAGCTTGTCCAGCAACAAAAGGCTGAGTACGAGCGACGAAACAAGGAGAGGGCCCAAGGAGGCGCTGGAGAATCTGGCAAGAAGCGCGCCGGCCGGGGAGGACGCCGCGGCAAGGCCAAGCAGCGGCAAGGAGACAGACCTCCCCGCGGCTGCGACAAGGATGAAGACGACGACGACGACGAAGACATGGATGATGTTGAGACCAGCGAACAGGAGTTCCAGAAAGCCACAGAGGTCTTGTGCGTTGACGGCGGTGCTTCTCTGCATACTTCGCACCGCCAACTCAAGCAGTGGGTGCGGGAAGTCAATGCGGCGGAGCCACCTGTCGAGTCACGCAAGCTTCTGAAATGGTCCAACACGCCTATCATCTTTGACATTGAGGACCACCCTGATCGCACAACTGCGGTCGGGTGCTTGCCGATGTTGGTTTCACCAACTATCCGCAACCTCAAGGTCACTAAGATGTTAGTTGACGGCGGGGCCGGCTTGAACCTGATCTCCTTCGCTGTACTCCAGAAACTCCAGATCCCTGACAACTTGAAGAGACCGACACATTCCAAGGAATTAACCCGGGAAGGAGCAAGCCGAAGGGGAAGGTCACATTGCCGGTAACATTTGGCAGCGAGCTGAACTTCAGGACTGAGAGGGTCACTTTTGACGTTGCCGATATTCCGTTGCCTTACAATGGGATACTTGGCCGTCCAGCACTCGCCAAGTTCATGGCAGCCTCTCACTACGCATACAACATGCTGAAGATGCCAGGCCTGATAAGCGTCATCTCTGTCCCCGGTGACAAGAAGGATGCTCTTATCTGCGCCAACAAGATCTACCGGGAAGCGGCGGCCGCAACAGACCGCAAGTCACTTGCCGTTGAAGCTCCTGGGGGGAAGAAGAAGACCAAGTCCGGCGAGAGTTCTGATGCCCACTCCGGCAAGCGCACCTCTTCGGAGTGCTGCGCTGCCGTCGAGGACGCACCATCGAGCTCCACCGGCAAGTGTAAGAAGACAATGGCAGCTCCGCCAGAGACGAAGAAGGTGTCCGCCAAGGAGGACGGCACTGGTGGTACCTTCACCATCAGTGCCACTCTCGACCCTAAATAGGAAAGCGCGCTCACTGCTTTCCTGCGGGCGAATGTCGACGTGTTTGCGTGGCAACCGTCTGACATCCCCGGTGTTCCCAGGAAAGTGATTGAGCACCATATTGCCGTTTGTCCTCATGCGCGGCCCGTCAAGCAGAAGGTCAGGAAGCAAGCAGTGGAGCGCCAAGAATTCATTGCAAAAGAGATCAAGAAGTTGGAAGCAGCAGGCCTTGTCAGAGGAGTGCTCCATCCTACGTGGTTGGCCAATCCTGTAGTCGTGCGCAAGGCGAACGGGAAATGGAGACTTTGTATCGACTTTACCGATGTTAACAAAGCTTGTCCCAAAGACCCATTTCCTTTGCCGCGCATTGACCAGATTGTTGACTCCACGGCCGGATGTGACTTGCTTTCATTTCTTGACGCATACTCAGGATACCATCAGATCTTCATGGCAGAAGAGGATGAGGAGAAGACCGCATTCATTACTCCATGTGGCACGTACTGTTTCATACGGATGCCTTTCGGATTAAAAAATGTTGGTTCAACATTTGCAAGAGTAGTCCATGTCGCTCTCGAGCCACAAATACACAGAAATGTGGAAGCCTACATGGATGATATAATGGTCAAGAGCAAGGACAAGGCAACTCTGATTCAAGATTTAGACGAGACCTTTGCAAATCTGCGCAAGATCAGCCTCAAGCTCAACCCCGAGAAGTGTGTGTTTGGAGTCCCCTCCGGCAAGCTTCTCGGGTTCTTCGTGTCTCAGCGGGGAATTGAAGCCAATCCCGACAAGATCAAGGCCATTGAGCAGATTGAAGCACCAAAGCGCGTCAAGGATGTACAAAGACTTGCCGGTTGCGTGGCTGCTCTCAGCAGGTTTATCTCTAGGTCTGCTGAGCGCGCCCTGCCGTTTTTCAAATTATTGAAAAAGGCAGGTCCAGTGAAATGGACTCCGGAAGCGGAGGCTACGCTGCAAGACTTGAAGAGATACCTGTCCTCCCCTCCAATACTTGTCGCACCTAAGCCACAAGAAAAGTTGCTGCTGTATATAGCGGCAACCAATCAAGTGGTTAGTGCTGCGTTAGTAGCAGAGAGGGAGGCAGATGACGAGCCAGCAACCACGGCAAGCGAATCCAGCGACAAGCAAGGGGCTTCCCCGGCAAGCTCTGGTCCCGACAAAGATGGATCTGCGCAGCTGCACGAGGAGACACAGAAGAAGATGGTGCAGCGCCCAGTTTACTTTGTCAGTTCCCTTCTGCAGGGGGCTAGGTCAAGGTACCCTGGCATGCAGAAATTGCTTTTCGGCCTTCTCATGGCCTCGAGAAAGCTGCGCCATTACTTCCAAGCACATGAGATCACAGTTGTCACTCGCTTTCCGCTGAAGAGGATACTGCAGAATCCAGAAGTGACAGGCAGGATTGTTGAGTGGGCACTGGAACTGTCAAGCTTTGGCCTCAAGTTTGAGAGTACTTCAACTATCCAAAGCAGAGCATTGGCAGAATTCATAGCAGAATGGACGCCAACACCAGATGAAGAAATTCCAGAAACGAGCATCCCCGTCAAAGAAGCAAACAAAGAGTGGCTGATGTACTTTGATGGTGCCTTTTCGCTGCAAGGCGCCGGCGCTGGCGTGCTGCTTGTCGCACCAGATGCACTTTCCCAAGGAGCAAGCAACAAACAATACTGCAGAGTATGAAGGCTTGCTTGCCGGTCTCAGGATCGCGGCAGACCTTGGGATCAAGAAGCTCATTGTCAGGGTGACTCGCAGCTTGTCGTCCGCCAAGTGAACAAGAGTTATCAGAGTCCGTTGATGGAAGCCTACGTCGACGAAGTGAGAAAGCTAGAAGAGCACTTTGACGGCCTACAGATGGAGCATGTTCCAAGAGCTCAGAACGCCATTGCCGATGGCCTATCAAAGTGCGCCGCACATAAGTTACCTGTGGAACCAGGGATATTTGTGCTCAAGCTGACTCAACCGTCTGTAACGCCATCAACTGGATGGACAGAGCAAGAAGAGGAAGTTGATTTCTGGTGACTATTTTCCGGCAGAGCTTCCCGAAGCCGCCGCCAAGAAGGTCCCCAAGATCAACGCCAAGAGCGCTGAGGAGCAATATGCTCCGGCAAGCCCTAGGGTTTGTTCCGTTGAAGCAGAAGCTCCCGACAAGTTTTGCTCCGGCAAGCTTGCCGGGGAACGTCAAGCTCCGGCAGAGCCGCAGGTTCTTGGCGTAGAAGCGGATGTTCCCGCAGCAGCAGATTTTGCCTTTAGTCCTTGTTGTCGAGCCACAGCTCCAGCATGGGCGCAGCAGATTGTCCATTTCTTCAGACAGGAGAACTTCCCGAAGAGCAAGAAGAAGCGGAAAGAGTAGCCCGGCAGTCAAGTATGTACCAGTTTGTCGACAACACACTGTACAGAAGAAGACTCAACGGTGTGAAATTGAAGTGTATTCACCGGGAAGACGGACAAAAGCTGTTGGCAGAGATACATGGAGGCATATGTGGTCACCACATTGGCGCAAGAGCACTTGTCGGCAAAGCATTCCGGCAAGGTTTCTTTTGGCCGACAGCCCTCCAGGAGCAACTGCACAAGTAACCAAGTGTGAAGCGTGCCAGTTCCATTCCAAGCAGATACACCAACTAGCTCAAGCTGTCCAGACGATCCCTTTATCCTGGCCATTTTCGGTCTGGGGGATCGACATCCTCGTCCCCTTTCCCCGAGCAGTCGGGGGCTTTGAGTACTTGTACGTTGGAATCGACAAGTTCACAAAGTGGCCGGAAGTGGAAGCAGTGAGGAAGGTGACAGCACAGTCAGCAGTCAAGTTCTTCAGGTCGATTCTTTGCCACTTCGGGATCCCTAACAGGATAATCACCGACAACGGTACGCAATTCACGAGCCGCACTTTCATGCAGTACGTCCAAGATCTTGGCGCCAAGGTCTGCTTCGCTTCCGTTTGCTCACCCGAGAAGCAACGGTCAAGCGGAGAGGGCAAATGCTGAAGTGCTGCGGCTCAAGACCAGAACTTTCGACAGGCTGCACAAGTGCGGAAGAAACTGGATCGAGGAGCTGCCGGTGGTTCTTTGGTCGATCAGGACGACGCCAAATCGAGCCACTGGCCAGACACCTTTCGCTCTAGTCTATGGAGCAGAGGCAGTTCTCCCCACAGAACTCGTATACGGGTCACCTCGAGTGCTCGCTTATGATGAGCTTGAGCAAGAGCAGCTGCGACAAGATGACGCGCTGCTCCTTGAGGAAGACCGTCTTCAGGCTGCTGTGCGAGCTGCTCGCTACCAGCAAGCTTTGCGCCGCTACCATAGCCGCAAAGTTAATCGCCAGAAGTCTCGAGGAAGGCGACCTTGTTCTTCGGCGTGTTCAGTCCGCCAAGAATTCCAACAAGTTGACGCCAAAGTGGGAAGGCCCTTACCGGGTGAAACGAGTCACTAGGCCTGGCGCTGTCCGCCTTGAGACCGAAGATGCCATTCCGGTGAGCAACTCCTGGAATATTGAGCATCTTCGTAAGTTTTACCCGTAAGGCGCGGTTGCCGGAACCTGTTCCGGCAACCACCTTTTGTACAAGTCTTGCCGCTGTTGCATGTAATCCTTTGTACAAAGCCGGGCGCAGACCCCGTGCATAAGTAAAGCTCATGTGCTCGCACATCTTGTCAATTTCATGCTTTCTATTTTTTGCATGTGTTATCTGACACTTTGTGCAGCACCTACTCCCCGGTAAGCAATAACGAGCCGTAAGGCTCCATATCTTTATTTTCTCTTCTTTCTTTTTTCTCAAGGAAAGGAAGGTTCCCTCGCCCACAAGTTTGCCGGGGGGGTTGTCAGTTTCATGCTTTCTATTTTTTGCATATGTGATCTGACACTTTGTGCAGCACCTACTAGTCGCGCCCTTACTTTGTTTCGAGTCCACTCAACAACTTAAGTGAGCTACGACTAGTTGCGACAAGGTTTCTTGTCGGTAGCAGCATCGCCAGCAGGCTGCTGACGTTCCGCACTCAGCGCTCGCGGCTAAGGTGCCTGCACCGGCAAGTTCCCTAAAAAGCTCATGTGCTCCGCACATCTTGTCAGTTTCATGCTTTCTATTTTTTGCATATATGATCTGACACTTTGTGCAGCACCTACTCCCCGGTAAGCAATAACGAGCCGAAAGGCTCCATATCTTTATTTTCTCTTCTTTCTTTTTTCTCAAGGAAAGGAAGGTTCCCTCGCCCACAAGTTTGCAGGGGGGGAAAGGAGAAGATAATGGTATGGACCAGGCGTCGTTCAAGAAAGTTTCGCCTTGCCGGGAAGCAAACAACAGAAAAGCTAAGTTGCCAAAGTTTGAGCAATCAGATTTTTTTAAAATTTTTTAGTTATCTCCCTTGAACGACCGCACTTTGTATGGAAAACCTGTGCGCGGAGGAACCAACTCGTAGCTAGTTGTGCCCTTACTTTGTTTTGAGTCCGCTCAACAACTTAAGTGAGCTGCGACTAGTTGCGACAAGGTTTCTTGTCGGTAACGGCACCGCCAGCAGGCTGCTGACGTTCCGCACTCAGCGCTCGCGGCTAAGGTGCCTGCACCGGCAAGTTCCCTAAAAGCGTAGGGAAAAAACATACAAAGGGAGGAATCAAGTAAAGGGAATAACATTGCAATCATTACCCAGAATAGAGCTATATTACAAGATAGCTTGTCACGGCTCTAACGGATTGTTTTCATAACATGATAAACAGCGACAAGGAAAGAAGAAACAGGCGGCCTAGTCTACGCGATCGCCTTCGATCCTCTTGATCCCGCTCACCTTGTCCACAATGGGTGCGACAAGGGTCTTGAGCGCCTCCAGATCAGCATCCGGCGGCAGGGTCCTAAGGACGTTGGTGAGGTTGAGGCCCGCATTGCGGAAGGCCACCTTCACCAACACTTTTTGAAGAGCTCCCGCGCAGATCTTACGCGACTCGTTGGCCAGCTGCCTTGGGATCCTCTCCCGGAGTCGCTGGAGGGCCGTCGCCACGCCTTTGAAGAACAAGATGAGCTTGGCGCTGGGTTGGAGGTTCTCATCGGAGGGATACCCGAGGTCCTCCATCCCCAGCTGCGCCAGCTCCCTGTCAATGTCTGCGGCAACATTCACAAGACTCTCCGTCCAGTGCTCCATAGTCTCCTTGAAGGCATTCTGGGCGGCGGCAGCACTCTCCAGCAGCGCCTTGTCGGCCTTGATATCCTCCTTCAAGGCCACCTCCTGCTCCTTGGCGCCGTCCAGCATCTTGGTCAAAGTAGTCAGCTTCAACTCAAGATCCGCGTTGGAGTCCTTGGCGGCGCTGAGCTCTTTGCCCTTCTCGGCGAGATCGGCCTCCAGCTGCGCCACCTTCGCCTCCAGCTCCTTCTTGGCGGCTTCGGCGGCTGCGGCAGCATCCTCCGCTTGCTTGAGGGCTCCATCGAATGTTCGCTCGCGCGCGGCAAGCTCCTCCTCATGGGCGTCAAGGTTGACCTTCCGCTGCGCCAGCTCGCCTTCCTGCGCAGACAGCTTCTCAGCGGCAAGCCGTTGTTGCTCTCTGACTTCAGCCTTCTCGAGGAGGAAGGCCTTC
This sequence comes from Triticum urartu, assembly GCF_003073215.2. Lineage (NCBI taxonomy): Eukaryota > Viridiplantae > Streptophyta > Magnoliopsida > Poales > Poaceae > Triticum > Triticum urartu. The sequence goes on along the minus strand of NC_053026.1, from coordinate 579,157,559 downwards.
TGCGCTTCCGCGAGCTGCTCCCGCTCCTCCGCCAGGGACCGGAGGGCTTTTTGGTGGAAACCCCGAGCTCCTCCGCGCGCTTCTCGATGTCTGCTCCCGCCTTCGCGACAAGCACCTCGCGGGATTCCAGCTTGGCTTGCCGCACGCGGTAGAGCGACAAAAACTTCCGCAGCAGCCGCTCTTCCTCGGGCTCGTTGCTGCTGCTCGGCGCGTCAACCAGCGTCAGCCCAGCAGAGGCGAGCACCTCCCCGTCGAAGATCTCTCCCTCGACCGGCGCCCTGGAGCTTGACGCCCAGGGGAGGTTGATGAAGATGCCATCGCCGGCCTTCAAGTAGACGCCTGGCTGGGGCTCTTCGGAGCCTGGCGCTGCGGCAGCGGCGGATGGGTCGGCGGTCGACGTAGCGCCTGGCGCTCCTGCGGCCTCAGGGTCGTCAGTACGATCGCCAGACCCCTCGCCAGTTGCTGCGGCGGCAGCCTTGGCGGCCTCTGCGCCGGCGGGATCGTCAGCACCGGCTGCTTCTTCAGCGACAACCTCGGTCTCCATCGGCTCCGTAGCAGATGGGTCTGACAGCCGGAAAAGGGAGAAGAGTCAAGCAAAAACCCAAGAAGATCAAAAGAAGAAGAACCCAAGGGAAGTCTTGCAACAAAAGGATTACCTGTACCGGGTTCTGCAGTTGTGGTCTCCGCCGCCGGGGGGTCGCTGGTGCTGTCCCTTGCCGGAGAACTCCCCCTTGTCGGAGACCTCTCCCTTACCGGATAATTCTCCCTTGCCGGCGGACTCTCCCTTGGCTCCGGGTGGGGCTGCTCTGCTCCTACACAAGCCAGCAGTCAGATATCAGCAAAGACAGAGTATCCATGCGCACCTCACAGCGGAAAGCGAACCATATACTTACGCTGGGGGCTGCTCTGGAGAAAAGTTGCCGGGTCCGGCAAGGTTGTCTCGGGCGCACCCCCTGCTGTCGCGGTGGGCTCGTCCTCGATGACAATCACCGGGACCTTGGCCCTCTTCGCTGCTCTCTGGGCCAGAGTCCTGAAAAGGAACAAGTTCAGAGTAAAGCAAATGAGACACAAGACAAAAAAACAAGGATTGAAGAACTGCAAGTACAACCAGAGAATCTTACTCTTCTTCTTCTTCCTCGTCGGAGCTGAACGCGGAGAAGTCGAAGTCCGGCTCACGTCCGGCGTGAGGAGGTGGAGGAGAGGTTTCCCTTGGCCGCTTGGCGGAACAGTGGCGGTGGTCTGAGACGACCCCGCTCCGGCTACTTCCGCGGCGTGAGAAGCGGCAGGAGCAGAAGCGATGGTCTGGGAGGGCCCCGCTCCAGTTACCATCGCAGCGTGAAGTGCTCCCGCGGCAACATTTCTTGCCGCGGTGGAGCGTGTCGCGCGGCGCGGCGGCTGTTGACTCGCTTGCCGCTCCGCTACGTCCCCGGCCTTGCGGAGACGCCTTCTTGGTGGAGATGGAGGCTCTGCTTGCGGCGAGCTGTCTGAAGATGAGGTGGAAGACGAGTTGATCTCCAGCGAGCCGCTCGTATCCTTGGCGGGCTCGCTCGACCCGGCGCCATGCCCGGCAAGTTCTTTCTCGCTGACGCGCTCCTCTCGCTCGGCACGGCTTCCCTCCTCTGCTGCATCTGCCTCCTCCACGGTGAATCCAAATTCGCCCGCGGCTGCGGCTGCCGCCGCCTCTTCCAGCCTGGTGGCGACGCGTGTCATCTCCTCATCGGTGGTGTCACGGGTAAGGCTGTCCTTCTCGTCGGGACGGATCGACACTTCTACCAAGCCATCGAAGAATTGCTGCATGACGTCGTCCGCAGGCTCTTGCCAAGTTGGGACAATCCCGTGCGAGTCGCACTGCGGCATCATTGCCCGGATGCGGTCGAGCGAGGAATTGTTGCACAGCGGAACGACACCCCCCAGCAACCTGAAGACTTTGGGATGTTGGGGGTCGTACTTGAACAGCTCCTGGAGCATCGCGTTGAGCTCCAGGACAGTGAAGTTGAAGTTGAGGCCCGGGCGCAGCCTCATGATATCTGCCGCATTCTTGAACTCCCAGGCGGGCCTCCCCCGTTCCTGCAGGGGGCGATGCGGCGGCGAAGAAAATCTGCGCCAACAGCGCCTACAGTGAGCCCGACAAGCCTGAGGCGTAGGATCCGGGTGACAGCAATCTTCAGCCTGTCGTCTTCTGGGGCCACGTCACTCCAGTCGCTGCCGCGTGCTACTGGGGTTTGGCGCCGGGTGGTAAACGACTGCGGGTTCTCCTCGTCAATCCAGCACCAGTCTGCTCTCCATTCCTCCCACTTGCCACGGAACTCTCCCTCCAGATAAGTTTCCTTCTTGCCGGCCCTTGAGATCCAGGCGATTCCGCCAGATAAAGGCTCTCCTCTCTCTACCCGGGGTATAAAGAAATGGCGAAAGAGGGCTACATTGGGATGGACTCCGACAAAGTTTTTGCAGAGATGCGCGAAAACTGCCATGGTCAGAACGGCATTGGGGGTGAAGTCAAGGAGGTGGAACCCGTAGGTGTTCATGATATCGCAGAAGAATTCAGAGAAGGGCGGGCAGAGCCCGCAGTAGAAGAACAAGGCAAAGAAAGGGTATCCGTTTGGAGCTGTCTTCCAAGCGGTGGCTGGAAGTACCTTCGTGCGCGGATGCGCTCGCGTCTCCGTCGACCAGAAGAGGTAGTAGTTCTCCCTCAGCTCCCTGCGCCGAGCTTGGGAGGGAAGACCGCCCGCTCCTTTCGCAGCGCCGCAAGCCGCTGCGCCTCGGTCGACTTCACAACCTTCCCCTTGTCGACTTTTGGAGCCATGGCGGAAGTGGTGGAGGAGGTCAACGGCGTTGGTGGTGCTGGTGGCGATGGGGGGCAGAGCGCTGCTCTCTTTCGACTTTGGGAAGACAAGGGAGCAGCGGAGATTTCCGAGATTGAAGCAGCAACTGGCAAATGGGCGAACTACCCCTGTTTCCTCTGCTTATAAAGAGGGAGGGGGCGGACGTTCCGCATTTCCGAATAAAGAAACCCCCCACGATCTCTCCCACGACACCGCATTCAACGCATGCCGTTCGGGGAGGGCGCGGTGGATGCGGAGAGAGATACGGCGTAACCTAGGCCGCGCGTGCCCGTGCCCTGTTTTGGGCCTGGCCCAACAGCGCTCGGCACCGTGTATGGCCCAGGCCCGGGGGCTCCTGTCGATGTACTAGAGTAGGGGTACCCTAGTATCCCGAACTTGTGCACGGGCAGTCGCAGCATCCCGCGGCAAGGCTTGCCGGGTGACCGCCAAGGTCCTCCGTGATTCCTTTGGAGCCATTCAAGAACAAAGTATCCAAGTCAAGACCCTGGCAAGAGGAGCTTGCCGGGAAGGCCAACCAAGGCACCTCAAGACCCCGGCAAGAGGAGCTTGCCGGGAAGGCCACCCAAGGCATCTCAAGGAACTTGCCGCGGCGCGCCACACGTCCCGACAAGGCCCAGTGAGCGACAAGCTCCCAGACGCGACAAGACAACGACCGCGGCAAGGCGCTTGCCGCGGCAAGCCACCACTCTGTGCCCGCGCTCCAGCACATCCACCAACGTGTCACTCTGGGACCCTTCCAGGCGTGCGTGGCGGGCGGCTGTGCAGCCAGCGGTGAGCGGTGGCAAGCGGCGCTGACAAGATTGCCATCGTGGCGAGCGGTGGCGTCCCTGACGGTCCCTTTTACACTGTTTAGGCGATGCAGACGGGCATTTAAGGCCCTTGTCCCCTGCCGTCAGGGTTAGGTATGATACACTGTAGCAGGTAGCTGTACCTATCGCATCACCTTTTTCATTTTTACCCTTTGTCTCCGTTGCCACCTGTCGGTGACCCCTTGAGCATATAAAAGGAGGCCCATGCGCAACGTAGAGAGGGGTTCGGAGAAAGAGAACACTGACGCTCGGTCTCATTAGCTGCTGGTGTGTACTGTAGCACTCCGCGCTCCCGAGCAAGAACTCAATACAAACCACAAAGAAGGAGTAGGGTTTTACGCATCCGTGCGGCCCGAACCTGGGTAACTGCTCGTGTGTTTCGCCTCGATCTGCTCTTTGCACGACCTCCGCCCCCGCCGAACCGAAAGGGACTCGGCTCGCCGGTCCCATAGGTGTTCGTGGATCAGTCCCCCGACAGAGTGGTGTCTCCTAGATTGGCTAGGTGTCACTTGGGAGCCTCCGACAAGATTGTGGAGTTGAACCAAGGAGTTTGTAAGGGCAAGGAGATCGCCTACTTCGTGAAGATCTACCGCTAGTGAGGCAAGTCCTTCGTGGGAGACAGCCGTGATGGAATAGACAATGTTGCTTCTTCGTGGACCCTTCGTGGGTGGAGCCCTCCGTGGACTCGCGCAACCGTTACCCTCCGTGGGTTGAAGTCTCCATCAACGTGGATGTACGATAGCACCACCTATCGGAACCACGACAAAAACATCCGTGTCTCCAATTGCATTTGAATCCTCCAAACCCTTCCCTTTATATTCTTGCAAGTTGCACGCTTTACTTTCCGTTGCTCATATACTCTTTTGCATGCTTGCTTGAATTATGTGGAGATTGCTTGACTTGTGCTAAGATAGCTAAAATCTGCCAAGAACTAAAATTGGGAAAAGGCTAGATTTTTACTTGGTCAAGTAGTCTAATCACCCCCCTCTAGACATACTTTCGATCCTACACACTATCAAAGCGTATATTCCAACTCCTGATACGTCTCCAACGTATCTACTTTTCCAAACACTTTTGCCCTTGTTTTGGACTCTAACTTGCATGATTTGAATGGAACCAACCCGGACTGACATTGTTTTCAGCAGAATTACCATGGTGTTATTTATGTGCAGGAGCAAACATTCTCGGAATGACTTGAAACTTCACGGAGCCACTTTTCAGAAAATAAGAAAAATACCTGCCAAAGATGAAGGCCAGGGGGCCCACCGTCTCTCCACGAGGGTGGGGGGCGCGCCCCCCTACCTCGTGGGCCCCCTGTTGCCTCTCCGACTCCAACTCCATCTCCATATATTGAGTTTCGGGGAAAAAATCAGAGAGAAGAATTCATCGTGTTTTACGATACGGAGCCGCCGCCAAGCCCTAAAACCTCTCGGGAGGGCTGATCTGGAGTCCGTTCGGGGCTCCGAAGAGGGGAATCCGTCGCCATCGTCATCACCAACCATCCTCCATCACCAATTTCATGATGCTCACCGCCGTGTGTGAGTAATTCCATCGTAGGCTTGCTGGACGGTGAGGGGTTGGATGGGATCTATCATGTAATCGAGTTAGTTTTGTTAGGGTTTGATCCCTAGTGTCCACTATGTTCTGAGATTGATGTTGCTATGACTTTGCTATGCTTAATGCTTGTCACTAGGGCCCGAGTGCCATGATTTCAGATCTGAACCTATTATGATTTCATCAATATATGAGTGTTCTTGATCCTATCTTGCAAGTCTATAGTCACCTATTATGTGTTATGATCCGTTAACCCCGAAGTGACAATAATCGGGATACTTACCGGTGATGACCGTAGTTTGAGGAGTTCATGTATTCACTATGTGTTAATGCTTTGTTCTGGTTCTCTATTAAAAGGAGGCCTTAATATCCCTTAGTTTCCGTAAGGACCCCGCTGCCACGAGAGGGTAGGACAAAAGATTTCATGCAAGTTCTTTTCCATAAGCACGTATGACTATGTTCGGAATACATGCCTACATTATATCAATGAACTGGAGCTAGTTCTGTGTCACCCTAGGTTATGACTGTTACATGATGAACCACATCCGGCATAATTCTCCATCACCGATCCATGGCCTACGAGCTTTCCATATATTGTTCTGCGCTTATTTACTTTCCCGTTGCTATTGCCATCATCACTACAAAATACCAAAAACATTGCTTTTACTACTGTTACCTTTTGTTACCGGTATCACCACTATCATATTACTTTTCTACTAAACACTTTGCTGCAGATATTAAGTTTCCAGGTGTGGTTGAATTGACAACTCAGCTGCTGATACTTGAGAATATTCTTTGGCTCCCCTTGGGTCGAATCAATAAATTTGGGTTGAATACTCTACCCACGAAAACTGTTGGGATCCCCTATACTTGTGGGTTATCAAGACTATTTTCTGGCGCCGTTGCCGGGGAGCATAGCTCTATTCTTTGATTCACTTGGGATATATATCTGCTTATCATCATGAAGAACTTGAGAGATCCAAAAACCAAGATCTAACCCTCAACTACGAGAGGAGGTAAGGAACTGCCATCTAGCTTTGCACTTGATTCACATTCTGTTATGAGTAAGTTTGCGACACCTACACCTTCTTCTGCTATTTGTTCTGATATGTCGCATGTTATTGATGATGCCACTTCTGCTATGCATGATGCTTATGATGAAACTACCTCTATGCCTGATACTACTATGCCACTTAGTGATTTTCTCGATGAACAACTTGCTAGGGCTAGAGAGATTGAAAATATTGAATCTGATGATACTGGTGAAAGTGATGATGAAGAACCACTTGCTATTCCTAAGGGTTATGTTTTTGATCAAGATGGTTCTTTAGCCATTTTAGCTTGCAGAAATAGAACTGAACTTAAAAGATTATTAGCTAAATGGAGTAAGCAATCTCTAAATGCTAGAATGAAACCTGACCCTGCTTTTGCTACTTAACCTATCTTTGTTACTGATAAGGATTATGAATTCTCTGTTGATCCTGATATAATTACTTTGGTTGAATCTGATCCTTTTCATGGTTATGAATCTGAAACTGTTGTGGCACATCTTACTAAATTGAATGGTATAGCTACCCTGTTTACTAAAGATGAGAGAACTCGTTACTTTTATATCCTTCAAATATTTCCGTTCTCATTAAAGGGTGATGCTAAGATATGGTTTAATTATCTTGATCCTGGTTGTGTGCGTAGTCCCCAGGATATGATTTATTACTTTTCTGCTAAATATTTCCCTTCTCATAAGAAACGAGTTGCTTTAAGGGATATATATACTTTTGTGCAAATTGAAGAAGAGAGTCTCCCACAAGCTTGGGGGAGGCTTCTCCAATTACTTAATGCTTTGCCTGATCATCCTCTTAAGAAAAATGAACTACTTGATATCTTTTATAATGGACTAACGATGCCTCCAGAGATTACCTAGATAGTTGTGCTGGTTCTGTTTTCGGGGAAAGAACACCAGATGAAGCTGAAATTCTATTGAATAATATGTTGAAAAATGAAAATAATTGGACACCTCCGAAGCCAATTCCTGAACCTATTCCTAAACCAACTCCGAAGAAGAGGGGTATTCTATTTCTCAGTCCTGAAGATATGCAAGAGGCAAAGAAATCTATGAAAGAAAAAGGTATTAAAGCTGAAGATGTTAAGAATTTACCTCCTATTGAAGAAATACATGGTCTTAATTTACCGCCTGTTGAAGGAACATATAATCCAAATCCTTTACCTATTGAAGAAACTCATGGTCTTGATAACCTGACACAGGTAGTAAAGGTAAATTCTCTCTATAGATATGATAAAGTTGTAATCCCATTTACTAAGTTTGCTAGCCCATGCTTAGATGAGTTTGATAAATTTATGGCTAAGCAAGAAGATTTTAATGCTTATTTTGGTAAGACAATTAAAATACAATTCAAATATGCTTGGACACTTGGGTGATTATATGGCTAATGTTAAAGGTGAACTTAAACTTATTAGTAAACATGCTTCTATGGTTACCACTCAAGTAGAACAAGTACTTAAAGCTCAAAATGATTTTCTCAATGAATTGAATAATAAGAATAATGATAATGCTATTAGAGTTATGACTAGAGGTGGTAGAATGACTCAGGAACCTTTGTATCCTGAAGGCCACCCTAAGAGAATTGAGCAAGATTCTTAGAGAAATAATTAAGATGCACCTAGTTCTTCTAAAAAGAAGAAAAAGAAAAATGATAGGACTTTGCATACTTCTAGTGATCCTATTGTTGAAACACCTGAGAATCCAAATGATATTTCTCTTTCTGATGCTGAAACACAACCTGGTAATGAAACTGAAACTAGTGATAATATTAATGATAATGTTCATGATGATGCTCAACCTAGTAATGATAATGACATGGAAATTGAACTTGCTGTTGATCTTGATAACCCACAATCAAAGAATCAACGTTATGATAAGAAAGACTTTGTTGCTAGGAAACATGGTAAAGAAAGAGAGCCTTGGGTTCAGAAACCCATGCCTTTTCCTCCCAAACCATCCAAGAAAAAGGATGATGAGGATTTTGAGCGCTTTGCTGAAATGATTAGACCTATCTTTTTGCGTATGCGATTAACTGATATGCTCAAAACCAATCCTTATGCTAAGTATATGAAAGATATTATTACAAATAAAAGAAAAATACCGGAAGCTGAAATTTCCACCATGCTTGCTAATTATACTTTTAAGGGTGGAATACCAAAGAAACTTGGAGATCCAGGAGTACCCACTATACCTTGCTCCATTAAAAGAAATTATGTTAAAACTGCTTTATGTGATCTTGGAGCTGGTGTTAGTGTTATGCCTCTCTCTTTGTATCGTAGACTTGATTTTAATAAGTTGACACCTACTGAAATATCTTTGCAAATGGCTGATAAATCAACTGCTATACCTGTCGGTATTTGTGAGGATGTGCCTCTTGTAGTTGCAAACGTTACTATTTTAACAGACTTTGTTATTCTTGATATTCCCAAGGACGATAGTATGTCTATTATTCTTGGAAGACCCTTTTTGAATACTGCAGGGGCTGTTATTGATTGCACTAAAGGCAATGTCACTTTTCATGTTAATGGTAATGAGCATACGGTACACTTTCCGAGGAAACAACCTCAAGTTCATAGTATCAACTCTATCGGAAGATTGCCATCGATTATATTTGGAGGTTTTGAATTTCCTCTTCCTACTGTCAAGAAGAAATATGATACTCTTGTTATTGGGGATGTGCATATTCCCGTTGAGGTAACATCGTGTTATTCGAAATTTCTCCGGTTCCATGTTATTCGGAATGAGTTCGTTAACAAGACTTGATCAACCTTGTTAGTGGATTCCTTTTGATGATCATGAGATGGATGAAACTAGAAGGCACAACCTTCCGTACCCCACTTTTACTTTCAGTTATTTATATTAAATAAAATAGAAATAAATATTTTCTATCTGTTATCTGATTATCCGTGCAATATAAAAATACCTCGAAAATAAAAGTTCTCCAAATGCCCTGAAAATTAAATATGATTTCTTCTAGAATATTTGAGGATTTATGGAACTGAGAACACACCAGGGGGTCAACCACCTGTCCACGAGGGTGGAGGGCGCGCCTACCCCTCTAGGGCACGCCCCCTGCCTCGTGGGCCCACGGTGGCCCTCCTCCACTTATTCCTGCACCCACATACTTTGTCTTCCTCCCACAAACACGAATATCCAGCTCAAGCACGAGTTCTAGCTCATCTTGCTGCAATTTTCGATCTCCTTGCTCAAAGCACCTCTCACAAAACTGCTTGGGGAGATTGTTCCTTGGTATGTGACTCCTCCATTGGTCCAATTAGTTTTTGTTCTAGTGCTTTATTCATTGCAATTTTTGTTGCTTAGGTGACCCTATTCTTGAGCTTGCATGTCAAATTTGTATGGTCAAAAGTAGTTTTGATGCATGATTTAGGCCCTAGGCACTTGTAGGAGTAGTTGCTATCAATATTATTGTGTTTGGTTTACTTTTATTTTGAAGTTACTAAAACTTGCTAGGGCTAGAGAAATTGAAAATATTGAATCTGATGATACTGATGAAAGTGATGATGAAGAACCACTTGCTATTCCTAAGGGTTATGTATTTGATCAAGATGCTTCTTTAGCCATTTTAGCTTGCAGAAATAGAACTGAACTTCAAAAATTATTAGCTAAATGGAGTAAGCAATCCCTAAATGATAGAATGAAACCTGACCCTGCTTTTGTTACTTCACCTATCTTTGTTACTGATAAGGATTATGAATTCTCTGTTGATCCTGATATAATTACTTTGGTTGAATCTGATCCTTTTCATGGTTATGAATCTGAAACTGTTGTGGCACATCTTACTAAATTGAATGATATAGCCACCCTATTCACTAAAGATGAGAGAACTCGCTACTTTTATATCCTTGAAATATTTCTGTTCTCATTAAAGGGTGATGCTAAGATATGGTTTAATTCTCTTGATCATGGTTGTGTGTGTAGCCCCCAGGATATGATTTATTACTTCTCTGCTAAATATTTCCCTGCTCATAAGAAACAAGCTGCTTTAAGAGATATATATAATTTTGCGCAAATTGAAGAAGAGAGTCTCCCACAAGCTTGGGGGAGGCTTCTCCAATTACTTAATGCTTTGCCTGATCATCCTCTTAAGAAAAATGAAATACTTGATATCTTTTATAATGGACTAACCGATGCCTCCAGAGATTACATGGATAGTTGTGTTGGTTCTGTTTTCAGGGAAAGAACATCGGATGAAGCTGAAATTCTATTGAATAATATGTTGGCAAATGAAAATAATTGGACACCTCCGGAGCCAATTCCCGAGCCTATTCCTAAACCAACTCCGAAGAAGAGGGGTATTCTATTCCTCAGTCTTGAAGATATGCAAGAGGCAAAGAAATCTATGAGGGAAAAAGGTATTAAAGCTGAAGATGTTAAGAATTTACCTCCTATTGAAGAAATACAAGGTCTTAATTTACCGCCTGTGGAAGAAACATATAATCTTAATCCTTTACCTATTGAAGAAACTCATGGTCTTGATAACCCGACACAGGTAGTAAAGGTAAATTCTCTCTATAGATATGATAAAGCTGTAATCCCATTTACTAAAATTGCTAGCCCATGCTTAGATGAGTATGATAGATTTATGGCTAAGCAAGAAGATTTTAATGCTTATTTTGGTAGACGATTAAAATACAACTCAAATATGCTTGGACACTTGGGTGATTATATGGCTAATGTTAAAAGTGAACTTAAACTTATTAGTAAACATGCTTCTATGGTTACCACTCAAGTAGAACAAGTACTTAAAGCTCAAAATGATTTGCTCAATGAATTGAATAGTAACAATAATGATAATGCTGCTAGAGTGGCTACTAGAACTGGTAGAATGACTCGGGAACCTTTGTATCCTGAAGGCTATCCTAAAAGAATTGAGCAAGATTCTCAGAGAAATAATATAGATGTACCTAGCTCTTCTAAAAAGAAGAAAAACAAAAATGATAGGACTTTGCATGCTTCTAGTGATCCTATTGTTGAAACACCTGAGAATCCAAATGATATTTCTATTTCTGATGCTGAAACACAACCTGGTAATGAACCTGAAACTAGTGATACTGCTAATAATAATGTTCATAATGATGCTCAACCTAGTAATGATAATGATATAGAAATTGAACCTGCTGTTGATCTTGATAACCCACAATCAAAGAATCAACGTTATGATAAAAAAGACTTTGTTGCTAGGAAACATGGTAGAGAAAGAGAACCATGGGTTCAGAAACCCATGCCTTTTCCTCCCAAACCATCCAAGAAAAAGGATGATGAGGATTTTGAGCGCTTTGCTGAAATGATTAGACCTATCTTTTTGCGTATGCGATTAACTGATATACTCAAAACCAATCCTTATGCTAAGTATATGAAAGATATTATTACAAATAAAAGAAAGATACCGGAAGCTGAAATTTCCACCATGCTTGCTAATTATACTTTTAAGGGTGGAATACTAAAGAAACTTGGAGATCCATAAGTACCCACTATACCATGCTCCATTAAAAGAAATTATGTTAAAACTGCTTTATGTGATCTTGGAGCCGGTGTTAGTGTTATGCCTCTCTCTTTATGTCGTAGACTTGATTTGAATAAGTTGACACCTACTGAAATATCTTTGCAAATGGCTGATAAATCAACTGCTATACATGTCAGTATTTGTGAGGATGTGCCTGTTGTAGTTGCAAACGTTACTATTTTAACGGACTTTGTTATTCTTGATATTCCCGAGGACGATAGTATGCCTATTATTCTTGGAATACCCTTTTTGAATACTGCAGGGGTTGTTATTGATTGCACTAAAGGCAATGTCACTTTTTGTGTTAATGGTAATGAGCATACGGTACACTTTCCGAGGAAACAACCTCAAGTTCATAGTATCAACTCAATTGGAAAAATTCCATCGATTATATTTGGAGGTTTTGAATTTCCTCTTCCTACTGTCAAGAAGAAATATGATATTATTATTATTGGGGATGTGCATATCCCCGTTGAGGTAACATAGTGTTATTCGAAATTTCTCAGGTTCCATGTTATTCGGAATGAGTTCGTTAACAAGACTTGATCAACCTTGTTAGTGGATTCCTTTTGATGATCATGAGATGGATGAAACTAGAAGGCACAACCTTCTGTACCCCACTTTTACTTTTTGTTATTTATATTGAATAAAATAAAAATAAAAAAAAATTTGTCTGTTATCTGATTATCCGTGCAATATAAAAATACCTCGAAAATAAAAGTTCTCCAAATGCCCTGAAAATTAAATATGATTTTTTCTAGAATATTTGAGGATTTATGGAACAAAGAACACACCAGGGGGCCAGCCACCTTGCCACGAGGGTGGAGGGCGCGCCTACCCCTCTAGGGCGCGCCCCCCTGCCTCATGGGCCCACGGTGGCCCTCCTCCACTAATTCCTGCGCCCACACACTTCATCTTCCTCCCCCAAACACGAAAAACCAGCTCAAACCCGAGTCCAAGCTCGTTTTGCTGTCATTTTCGATCTCCTTGCTCAAAGCACCTCTCACAAAACTGCTTGGGGAGATTGTTCCTTGGTATGTGACTCCTCCATTGGTCCAATTAGTTTTTGTTCTAGTGCTTTATTCATTGCAAATTTGTGTTGTTTTGGTGACCCTGTTCTTAAGCTTGCATGTCAAATTTATATGGTCAAAAGTAGTTTTGATGCATGATATAGGCCCTAGGCACTTGTAGGAGTAGTTGCTATCAATATTACTAAGTTTGGTTTACTTTTATTTTGAAGTTACTAAAAATTTCAGAATTTTTCAGAAAATGATGAGGAGAATTTTGAGGGGCTCATCGAGCCAAAGCTCGAAGGAAAAGGCACCGAAGCCTAAGTATAATCTGCCTCGCACCACGGAGGTTCGGGCGTGTGAATGGCCTTCCGAGGATTTTTAAAGAGCAGTCGGGATTTATGAAGATTTTCATGAGTTGGCTCAGACTGCAGGCCTTACCACTTTCCTCCATGACCAATGCGACCAGTATCTCTTGCTCACAAATACCTTTGTGCAAAACTTTCATTTTCATTCTAGGAGCTCACCACCTACGGTGGAGTTTTATTTATATGATGAGCATAAGGAGATGTCACTTTATGATTTCTGTCGGATTTGTTTAGTCCCTTTTGGGGGCAAGACAGAAGAACCACATCGTGATGATGTTGAGGGATTTATTGACACTATCACTGTAGGGGAAACAAGGAAGGTTTTCGATGCATGAATCACTAGCATACATTTTCCTGTTTTACGCTACTTTGCATTATTTGCTAGTCGTTGCTTAATTGGTCGCGGAAACTGTGGAAACCTGAGTATCCCTGATATTATTATTTTGCACCACGGTTTATACGGTGATAACTCTTTTAGTATGGGCGGCATTATTGCCAAACGGTTAAGTCTGAACCGTACCAAGGGCCCCATCTTTGGAGGCATCTATGCTACACGCCTAGCTGCACATTTTAACATACCTATTAGGCATGCTGAGAAGGAAGAAAAAGTGATGCCCCGTGTTTATCTAGATTATAAAAGTATGGTGGCACATGATTTTATTGTTAAGAATAGGGAAGGAGAGCTTAAATATCAATTGTTCTTTAATAAACATCATCCTAAGACTATTACCTTACCTGCTCCTTCTTTGTTTGATCTGACTGTAGGCACGTACCTTGTTCCGTTGACGGCTATCCATGCCTACCGGAACCCTGCACCAGCCGAGGAGCCAGAGCCGGAAACACAATTTGATCCTCCACGGCGGTCTAATTACCAGTGGGATCAGGAGATGATTGTCAGCCAGTGGCAATCTGAGCCTTCTTCTTCCTCATCACAGTACGACCCCAACAACTATTATTATGGATATCCGCCAGGCCAGCCGTGGCCACAGACCAACTTAGGCCAAAAGCCTAAGGTTGGGGGAGTACGTATTTCGCACCGACATTACATTTATGTTCACACACTCATTGCTAGATGTCGGTGCTTACTTTTTCATTGTATCATCCATGCTAGTTTATTTTCCTTTTTATGCTTTATTCTTGTGTGCTTAATAAATCTTAAGAAAAACCAAAAAATTAGTTGTAGCTTTTAATTAGTTTGCTTTACATGCTTGCAGTAGTAATTAAAAAGAAAACCCAAAAAGATTTCATGTTCTTCTTTTGCTTGTTGGGAGCTTTCCCGTGTAAATAGTTTTATTTCTTTTCTTTTCCTTGGGGGTCGATAGGAGAAGACCATAATTAAATTTTTGAAGAGGCTCTTATATGCATTATTGTTGATCTGACAAAAGAGCCCATATTGCCTTGTCTTCTCCTGTTTATTGAATGCTTGCAGATTCCAGCTTAGTCCAATGCACGTGCACTATTATTATTATTCACATCGTTCGGTCGTGCAAGTGAAGGGCAATTATGATGATATATGATGGACTGACTAAGATGAGAAAAGCTGGTATGAACTCAACCTCTTTTATTTTTGTAAATATGATTAGTTCATCGTTCCTGATTCAGCCTATTATGAATAAACATGTTTGCAATGACAACTAGAGATCATAGTTTCTTATACCATGCTCGATTAGCTATGAGTTATAATGGTTTACCTTGCTTGCCAACATGCTATTAAAATGGTTATGATGTGGTATGATAGGGTCGTATCGTCCTCTGAATGATTTAAGTGACTTGACTTGGCACGTGTTCACGCTTGTAGTTGAAACAAAATCAACATAGCCTTCATGATATTTATGTTCATGGTGGATTATATCCTACTCATGCTTGCATTCGGTGTTGATTAATTTTAATGCATGTTCATGACTGTTGTCGCTCTCTAGCTGGTCGCTTCCCAGTCTTTTGCTAGCCTTCACCTGTACTAAGCGGGAATACTGCTTGTGCATCCAAATCCTTTAAACCCCAAAGTTATTCCACATGAGTCCACTATACCTACCTATATACGGTATCTACCTGCCGTTTTGTATGTGCCAAACTCTAAACCTTCAAATAAATATCATGTTTTGTATGCTCGAATAGCTCATGTATCAACTAGGGATGTCTGTATCTTCCATGTTAGGTGGGTTATTCTCAAGAGGAGTGGACTCCGCTCCTCACTCACGAGATGAATGGCTGGTCACCGGGATGCCCAGTCCCATGCTTTATGCAAACTAAATCAAAATAATTGCAAACAAAACTCCCCCTAGGACTCTTGTTAGTTGGAGGCACTCGTTGTTTCGAGCAAGCCATGGATTGATGCTTGTTGGTGGAAGGGGGAGTATAAACTTTACCATTCTGTTTGGGAACCACCTATAATGTGTGTACCATGGAAGATATCGCCATCTCTTGGTTGTTATGTTGACAATGAAAGTATACCGCTCAAAATATTATTCACGTCTGTTTCAAAATCGAGCTCTGGCACCTCTACAAATCCCTACTTCCTTCTGCGAAGGGCCTATCTATTTACTTTTATGCTGAGTCATCATCCTCTTATTAAAAAGCACCAGTTGGAGAGCACCGCAGTCATTTGCATTCATTACTGTTAGTTTACATTGAGTATGACTTGACTGGATCTCTTTTACCATGAATTACAATGTCTAGTCAGTCCTTGTTCTTTAAAGATGCTCTGCATTTATGTTTTGCGGTCTCAGAAAGGGCTAGTGAGATACCATCCTGTTATATCATATTATGATTGTTTTGAGAAAGTGTTGTCATCCGAGATTTATTATTATGGCTCGTTAGTTGATTATGCTATTGATATGAGTAAACTTGAGACCTATGCGTTATTGCGAATGTGGTTAGTTATAATCTTTGCTGAAAACTTGAATGCTGGCTTTACATATTTACAAACAACAAGAGCAAACAGAGTTAGTAAAAGTTTTTCTTTGTCACTTTCAGTTTGTCAACTGAATTGCTTGAGGACAAGCAAAGGTTTAAGCTTGGGGGAGTTGATACGTCTCCAACGTATCTACTTCTCCAAACACTTTTGCCGTTGTTTTGGACTCTAACTTGCATGATTTGAATGGAACTAACCCGGACTGACATTGTTTTCAGCAGAATTACCATGGTGTTATTTATGTGCTGGAGCAAACATTCTCGGAATGACCTGAAACTTC
Organism: Triticum urartu; assembly: GCF_003073215.2. Lineage (NCBI taxonomy): Eukaryota > Viridiplantae > Streptophyta > Magnoliopsida > Poales > Poaceae > Triticum > Triticum urartu. The sequence continues at coordinate 579,141,200 of NC_053026.1, read as the reverse complement.
ACGGAGACACTTTTCAGAAAATAAGAAAAATACCTGCCAAAGATGAAGGCCAGGGGGGCCATCACCTTGCCACGAGGGTGGGGGCGCGCCTGCCCCCCTAGGGCGCACCCCCCTACCTCGTGGGCCCCCTGTTGCCTCTCCGACTCCGACTCCACCTCCATATATTGAGTTTCGGGGAGAAAAAAATCAGAGAGAAGAAATCATCGCGTTTTACGATACGAAGCCGCCGCCAAGCCCTAAAACCTCTCGGGAGGGCTGATCTGGAGTCCGTTTGGGGCTCCAGAGAGGGGAATCCGTTGCCATCGTCATCATCAACCATCCTCCATCACCAATTTCATGATGCTCATCGCTGTGCGTGAGTAATTTCATCGTAGGCTTGCTGGATGGTGATGGGTTGGATGGGATCTATCATCTAATTGAGTTAGTTTTGTTAGGGTTTGATCACTAGTATCCACTATGTTCTGAGATTGATGTTGCTATGACTTTGCTATGCGTAATGCTTGTCACTAGGGCCTGAGTGCCATGATTTCAGATCTGAACCTATTATGTTTTCATCAATATATGAGTGTTCTTGATCCTATCTTGCAATTCTATAGTCACCTATTATGTGTTATGATCCGTTAACCCCGAAGTGACAATAATCGGGATACTTACCGGTGATGACCGTAGTTTGAGAAGTTCATGTATTCACTATGTGTTAATGCTTTGTTCTGATTCTCTATTAAAAGGAGGCATTAATATCCCTTAGTTTCCGTAAGGACCCTGCTGCCACGGGAGGGTAGGACAAAAGATGTCATGCAAGTTCTTTTCCATAAGCACGTATGACTATGTTCGGAATACATGCCTACATTATATCAATGAACTCAGCTGCTAATACTTGAGAATATTCTTTCGCTCCCCTTGTGTCGAATCAATAAATTTGGGTTGAATACTCTACCCTCGAAAACTGTTGCGATCCTCTATACTTGTAGGTTATCAGGGATGGAATGCCTGAATTCACAATACTAACCTGATTGACCACTTGTTGCTGCACAAATCTATGGTGTTCAGGAGTTCGGTAAAATTGATCAGCCAATATCTGAAACTACTTAAAAGGATGATCCAGAAAGAGATAAGTACTTGTAGAGAAGGTCTGTACTAATGATACTAAATATACTATTCTCAAAAAGTAAATAGAAAACTGAATCCGGTAGGTAGACCTGACAATTGCTGTCTCCATTAACCTTGAGCTCAACCAGGCCATACATCACCATTTTCTAAATTAATGCGCAACAAACTCATTATTAGTGTAAAAGGTGGCCCGCCTTAAGAGGGAACGTAGTAAAGTGAAAGAACTATCACACTGAATAGTAAAAATGGAACGTAGCTCAACACTTGCATTGTAGGAACCGACACATGATCAAACCATGGACATCCACTAAGGAAGATCGATAATTCTGCATTTAACATATTATCTTAACCAGAAACAGGGCAAAATCCAAGAATACCACAAAGAGCAAACAGTTAGCACGTGGATCATCACATTTCAAGTAGAAGCACTACAGGTGAAATCAACTGCTCAGATTAGATATACAAGGGCACACTGCCTATGTGCCCTTGAACTCTCCAATACGAGATCACCAATCCATGCTAAACTACAGCACGCTTGGGATCATGTACACATCAGTCACACCAAGTGTAGATGCACGACTCAGAACAAGTAGTAGCCATAAATAAACAGAGTGAAGCAAACAAATTAACATCAAATCAATCGACCCACTCGGATCACAAACCATATTTGAGCAGTTTTAGAATTCAGCAAATGGGGGAAGCTCACCGGGGGCGTAGAAGCTGAGCATCCAGTTGGCATGGTACCTGACAGACAAAGGAATGTAAATCCATCAGTAATCAGGAGAGGAGAATGCGTGAGGTTACAATCATACATAGGGAGCCATTTCAGTTGCCACATGAACCTCTCGATAAGTACATGGCCTAAGGTACTAGCAAAGCACTGTTGTGCTGTCCACAGATTTATCTGAACCTATGCGACGGCTACACGGAATCTCAATGTGAAGTTGCGCTGGCAGACGGATAAAGATGTCGAGGACGCTCGGTCAGAACAATTTAACAAAGTGAAGTAGTGCAGGGCAATATTGATTAACTGGTGAAAAGACAGTCAAGATCAATTGTAAATTGCCCATGGTCTGCTGGTAATGGATGGATGGTTTACGATGACGGTGCCGCATCGAACATAGCATCGGTCGACGGAGCAAGCAGTTAACCACTAGGCCCCAAGTGTCCTAAAGGAAAGGATCCTACTCGTCTCCCAGCTGCCAAGTTCCATGGGGATTTAGTTCAAACTTTAGACCAGCCGTCTTTCTATAGCCTGTGGTGGAAATTAAAATCAATTAGCGATGCAGGCTTTAAAAACACCCACTTGCAGGCATTTGAGACATCATGCACTGGCATTACAAAACGCCGACTTGCAGGCACGTCTGGTGCATCACGTGAGTAGTGACCCAATACAAGGGGGGAAAGTGATTCGTTTTTCATTTTCGTTAGTCATGACACGGGGTTCACGGCCTTGACATTTACAAGCATGTTACCAATGCCTTGCCATCAGCATCATCACCCAGTTGGTGGCACTTATTCACAAGTTGTGCAGTGAATCCATTGCATCATTTGTTTCCTCTTAGGGGTAACATTGACGTTCTATCCACTTGCATTCAGCATATTTGCAATTGAATCTAATGCCCTAATTCTCTTCTCTTCCACTCTAAAATGTTCTGAAATACATTTTAGCTGGATGCTCACAAGAAGAATATTTAACCTCGCCACCGGCGACAGCCGTCTGAGACGGCGTGTAGTGCCATTACAAAACGTCCACTTGCAGGCAGGCAGGCAGGAGGACAATATTGTTTCAGATACTACGTTTGATGCATCGTGCAAGCAGTCACATGGTTTTCACCCAGGACGAGGAAGGAAGTCTTTAATTTTTCAGTTTTGTCAGTCATGGCATTTTCTTTTTGCGTTCAACCATGCCATCCCGGTGCTGCCCGTAAATGTATTGAACCATTTGCATGTTTCGTTTTGAGCTACGTACCAATTATACATTCATACAGACTAGCACATCTCGAAAAAACGGAGAAAAACAAGTTCTAACAGAGGATGCAGAAACAGATTTGAAGAGAGCGAGCAGCAAGTGAAGGGGAAGGGGAAGGAGTGGGTACCTACATATTCCAACCGAGGCCGGGATGGGGTCTTGGAGGCCGACGTCGTCGTTCTTGCCCGCCGCCGCATTGAGCCTGCTGACGTCGGAGGTTGCCGCCGCCATAGACGGGAGGAGGGACGGACGGCAAGCAGCGGTGGTGGTGAGTTGGGAGACTCGCTGTGCCACTGCCAACAACCGCAGCACGAGGTGGCTGGTCTTGGAGGAAGGTGGCACCATGTAGTTGCCCGTCGAGGCCGCCGAGGTGAGCACCGCCCTACCCCTCCTCCGCCGGTCCGGCGCCACGACCACGCGCACTCGGCCACGGCGGGAGCCGCGGGGGAGCGGCGAGGAGGCGAGGGTCCGCGCGAGGGAGGCGGAGGCGGTGGCTTCCATGGGGATTAGAGCGGAGGAAGATGGGAGCTTGGGGGAGTGTTGCGCGCGGCCGGCGTGGGTGATGGCGGCGGCAAGAAGATCGTGGGGAGACGAGCAGGTGAGTTCATGAGAGAGTTTTTTTAGTGATGAGAGAGAGAGTGGTGGGGTGGGAGTGGATCAGGCAGGGGTGGATGGTGCAGACATGCTTAGTAATAGCATGTGGGTCTTACATGCGCTATAGCTACTTACTTAGTAGTAGCGCATGTTTTATATCCCTCGCTACTATTATGGCATGTCCCGGGGGAATGGTGGAGACCACTTCGTAGCAACGCGGGTTTATACCCCTCGCTACTACTAATTAGCGAGGGGTATAAAACCCGCGCTACTACTAATTAGCAGTAGCACCTCTTTTTAGACCACGCTGCTGATAAACTTCTATGTATAGGGTTTTCTCTGGTAGTGTTATGTTGTGTCATCACCTTCTAAAGCAAGCTCCAGAAACTGAGAAGAGCACATTTGTCATGATTTATGCATTGTGTGTAGCTAATGTTGGGTGCATCATGACTGGATCTTTTCTACCATGAATTACAATGTTCAGTCACCACTTGAACTTTGGAGGTGCTCTGCATTTATGTTTTGCGCTCTCAGAATGGGCTAGCGAGATACCACTATTCATATTATATCATGGTTGTTTTGACAACGTGTTGCCGTTTAAGATACATTATTATTGCTCATTGGCTGATTATGTCATTGATATGAGTCATTATAGTCTTTAAGAGTTATTGTTGGCATGGTTAGGTATAATGTTGGCTGAAAACCTGGGTGCTGTTTAAGCTTATTTAAGCAAACAAGAGCAAAAGAGTTTGTAAAAGTTTTTCTTTTTCACTTTCAATTTATCAACTGAATTGCTTGAGGACAAGCAAAGGTTTAAGCTTGGGGGAGTTGATACGTCTCCAATGTATCTACTTTTCCTAACGTTTTTCCTCTTGTTTTGGACTCTAATTTGCATTATCTGAATGAAACTAACCCCGGATTGACGCTGTTTTCAGCAGAACAACCATGGTGTTGTTTTGTGTAGAAATAAAAGTTCTCAGAATGGAACGAAAGTTTGCGAGGAATTTTTATATAATATATAAGAATTTCTGGAGCCAAGACCTACCGAAGAGGGGCCTCCTAGGTGGGCACAACCCACCAGGGCGCGCCCCCTCTCCTGGCGCGCCCAGGTGGGTTGTCCCCACCTAGTAGCCCCGCAGACCCTGAAACCAACACTAAAAATTCCTATTTTCGAATAAAAAATCAAGGAGAAAGAATTATCACGATCCACGAGACGGAGCCGCCGCCAAGCCCTGTTCTTTCTTGGGAGGAAAGATCTGGAGTCCGTTTGGGGCTCCAGAGAGGGGGATCTTCGCTCTTCGTCATCACCAACCCTTCTCCATCGCCAATTCCATGATGCTCCCTACCGGGAGTGAATAATTCCTTTGTAGGCTCGCTAGTCGGTGAGAAGTTGGATGAGATTCATCATGTAATCAAGTTAGTTTTGTTAGGGCTTTATCCCTAGTATCCACTATGTTCTTAGATTGATGTTGCTATGACTTTGTCATGCTTAATACTTGTCACTTTGGGCCCGGGTGACATGATTTCAGATCTGAACCGTTTATGTTATCACCATTATATTCATGTTCTAGATCCGATCTTGCAAGTTATTAAGGCCTGGTGGGTTGTGCCCACCTTGGGTACCCCCAGGACTGCCTCTTTGCTCTATAAATACCCCAATATTCCAAAAACCCTAGGGGAGTCGACGAAAATCAATTCCAGCCGCCGCAGAGTCTAGAACCACCAGATCCAATCTAGACACCATCACGGAGGGGTTCACCACTTCCATTGGTGCCTCTCCGATGATGTGTGAGTAGTTCTTTCTAGACCTTCGGGTCCGTAGTTAGTAGCTAGATGGCGTCCTCTCTATCATTTGTTTCTCAATACAATGGTCTCTTGGAGATCCATATGATGTAACTCTTTTTGCGGTGTGTTTGTTGGGATCGGATGAACTTTGAGTTTATGATCAGATCTATCTTTTTATATCCATGAAAGTTTTTTGAGTTTCTTTGATCTCTTATATGCATGATTGCTTATAGCCTCGTATTTGTTCTCCGATATTTGGGTTTTGTTTGGCCAACTTGATCTATTTATCTTACAATGGGAAGAGGTGCTTTGTAGTGGGTTCGATCTATACAATGCCTGATCCCAGTGACAAAAGGGGAACCGACACGTATGTATCATTGCTACTAAGGATAAAACGATGGGGTCTATCTCTACATAGATAGATCTTGTCTACATCATGTCATCGTTCTTATTGCATTACTTTGTTTCTCCATGAACTTAATACACTAGATGCATGCTGGATAGCGGTCGATGTGTGGAGTAATAGTAGTAGATGCAGGCAGGAGTCGGTCTACTAATCTTGGACGTGATGCCTATATAATGATCATTACTTGGATATCGTCATGAGTATTTGAAGTTCTATCAATTGCCCAACAGTAATTTGTTTACCCACCGTTTGCTAATTTTCTCGAGAGAAGCCACTAGTGAAACCTACAGCCCCCGGGTCTCTTTCTCATATTATTTGCCTTCGCGATCTATTTTATTTTCCTTTTATTTTCAGATCTACTAAACCAAAAATACAAAAATACCTTGCTGCAATTTATTTTATTTGGCATTCGATCTATCAATATTTACAACTCTGTCACGTCCGTTTGCCAATTTCTGGCACCGTTACCCGAAAGGGATTGACAATCCCTTTTACACGTCGGCTTGTGAGTATTTGTTATTTGTGTGCAGGTGTTGTTTACGTTGTGTTGCTTGGTTCTCCTACTGGTTCGATAACCTTGGTTTCACATCTGAGGAAAATACCTACGGCCGTTGTGCTGCATCATCCCTTCCTCTTTGGGGAAATACCGACGTAGCTTAAAGCGACATCATCTACAAAGCTCGACTTGTTGCGAAGGGTTTTCGACAAGTTCAAGGAGTTGACTACGATGAGACTTTCTCACCCGTAGTGATGAATCTGTCCGAATCATGTTAGCAATTGCCGCATTTTATGATTATGAAATCTGGCAAATGGACATCAAAATTGCATTCCTTAATGGATTTCTCAAAGAATAGTTGTATATGATGCAACCAGAAGGTTTTGTTGATCCTAAAAGTGCTAACAAAGTGTGCAAGCTCCAGCGATCCATTTATGGACTGGTGCAATGATAACCCACAAGTATAGGAGATCGCAACAGTTTTCGAGGGTAGAGTATTCAACCCAAATTTATTGATTCGACACAAGGGGAGCCAAATAATATTCTCAAGTATTAGCAGTTGAGTTGTCAATTCAACCACACCTGGAAACTTAATATCTGCAGCTAAGTGTTTAGTAGCAAAGTAATATGATAGTAGTGGTAACGGTGGCAAAAGGTAATAGTAGCAAAAGTAATATTTCTGGGTTTTATAGTGATTGTAACAGTAGCAGTGGAAAAGTAAATAAGTGAAGAACAATATAGGAAAAGCTCATAGGCATTGGATCAGTGATGGAGAATTATGCCGGATACGATCGATCATGTAACAGTCATAACCTAGTGTGACACAGAACTAGCTCCAGTTCATCAATGTAATGTAGGCATGTATTCCGAATATAGTCATACATGCTTATGGAAAAGAACTTGCATGACATCTTTTGTCCTACCCTCCCGTGGCAGCAGGGTCCTATTGGAAACTACGGGATATTAAGGCCTCCTTTTAATAGAGTACCGGACCAAAGCTTTAACACATAGTGAATACATGAACTCCTCAAACTACAGTCATCACCGGGAGTGGTCCCGATTATTGTCACTTCGGGGTTGCCGGGTCATAACACATAGTAGGTGACTATAGACTTGCAAAATAGGATCAAGAACTCTCATATATTGATGAAAACATAATAGGTTCAGATCTGAAATCATGGCACTCGGGCCCTAGTGACAAGCACTAAGCATAGCAAAGTCATAGCAACATCAATCTCAGAACATAGTGGATACTAGGGATCAAACCCTAACAAAACTAACTCGATTACATGATAAATCTCACCAACCCATCACCGTCCAGCAAGCCTACGATGGAATTACTCACGCACGGCGGTGAGCATCATGAAATTGGTGATGGAGGAAGGTTGATGATGACGATGGCGACAGATTCCCCTCTCCGGAGCCCCGAATGGACTCCAGATCAGCCCTCCCGAGAGAGTTTAGGGCTTGGCGGCGGCTCCGTATCATAAAACGCGATGAATCCTTCTCTCTAGTTTTCCCCTCGAACGTGAATATATGGAGTCAAGGTTGAGATTGGTGGAGCATCAGGGGGCCCACGAGGCAGGGGCGCGCCCCCCACCCTCGTGGACAGGTGGAGGCCCCCCTGACATGGATCTTTCTTCCAGTATTTTTTATATATTCCAAAATAATTCTCCGTTGATTTTCAGGTCATTCCGAGAACTTTTATTTCTGCACAAAAATAACAACATGGCAATTCTACTGAAAACAGTGTCAGTCCGGGTTAGTTCCATTCAAATCATGCAAGTTAGAGTCCAAAACAAGGGCAAAAGTGTTTGGAAAAGTAGATACGACGGAGACGTATCAACTCCCCCAAGCTTAAACCTTTGCTTGTCCCCCTTCACCAACAAGCATCAATCCATGGCTTGCTCAAAACAACGAGTGCCTCCAACTAACAAGAGTCCCGGGGGAGTTTTGTTTGCAGTTATTTTGATTTGATTTGCATAAAGCATGGGACTGGGCATCCCGGTGACCAGCCCTTTTCTCGTGAGTGAGGAGCGGAGTCCACTCCTCTTGAGAATAACCCGCCTAGCATGGAAGATACAAACAGCCCTAGTTGATACATGAGCTATTTGAGCATACAAAACAAAATGTTTATTTGAAGGTTTAGAGTTTGACACATACAAATTTACTTGGGACGGCAGGTAGATATCGTGTATAGGTAGGCATGGTGGACTCATATGGAATAACTTTGGGGTTTATGGAATTGGATGCACAAGCAGTATTCCCACTTAGTACAGGTGAAGGCTAGAAAAAGACTAGGAAGCGACCAGCTATAGAGCGACAACAGTCATGAACATGCATTAAAATTAATCAACACCGAATGCAAGCATGAGTAGAATATAATGCACCATGAACATGAATATCGTAGAGGCTATGTTGATTTTGTTTCAACTACATGCGTGAACATGTGCCAAGTCAAGCCACTCGAATCGTTCAAAAGAGGATACCACCCTATCATACCACATCACAACCATTTTACTAGCATGTTGGCATGCAAGGTAAACCATTATAAGCTCCTAGCTAATTAAGCATGGCATAAGCAACTATAATCTCTAATTGTCATTGCAAACATGTTTATTCATAATAGGTTGAATCAGGAATGATGAACTAATCATATTTACAAAAACAAGAGAGGTCGAGTTCATACCATCTTTTCTCATCTCAATAAGTTCATCATATAATCATCATTATTGCCTTTCACTTGCACGACCGAATAGTGTGGATAATAATAATTGTGCACGTGCTGGAATCTGCAAGCATTCAATTCAAGAGAGAAGACAAGGTAATATGGGCTCTTTGCTAGATCAACAATAATGCATATGAGAGCCACTTAACATTTTCATTATGGTCTTCTCCTCTCAACCCCCAAAGAAAAGAAACAAAACTATTTACATGGTAAAGCTCCCAACAAGCAAAAGAAGAACGAGAAATCTTTTTGGGTTTTCTTTTTAATTACTACTACTACAGCATGAAAAGTAAACTAGCTAAAAAGCTACAACTATTTTTTTTGTTTTTCTTAAGGTTTATCAAACACACAAGAAGAAAGCATAAAAAGGGAAAATAAACTAGCATGGATGATACAGTGAAAAAGTATGAGCACCAACTAGCATGAGTGTGTGAAAAGGAATGTAATGTCGGTGAAAAGTACGTACTCCCCCAAGCTTAGGCTTTTGGCCTAAGTTGGTCTATCACTACTAGGGAAAAGCCTATACACAGAATTTTACCAGTAGCGCTGTACAAAATCAAGCGCTGCTGCTACTTAGTAGCAGCGCGCGTAAATAAACCGCGCTACTGCTATGACTTTAGCAGTAGCACGTACTAGCGAAAAGCGCTGCTGCTACGTTTGAACTGGGCGCACATGGCTAGCCCAACCTAGCAGTAGCGCGTATAATGGCCCAGCGCTGCTGCTAATCTCCTTAGCTGCAGCATGTATTCCAGAACGCGTTGTAGCTAACGTAGCAGTAGCGCCCTTTCTGGAACGCGCTACTGGTACTTCTGACTTAACCACGCGGTTCGTCCTTCCTCTCGCCGCCGTCGTCGCCCCTCGGTCGGCGCGCGCTCTCCCCACGCCGCCCCCGACCCCAGATTCAACGCCGGCCCCGCCCCCGACCTCAACGCCGCCCGGGACACCGCCCCCGACCCCGACCTCAACGCCGCCCCGGACGCCGCCCCTGCCCCCC